>NW_026018611.1:7602734-7628819 GCF_020466585.1 Dendroctonus ponderosae
GTTCTTTGGAAGATATCGACTTTTAAAAATGTTGTGACTGTTTCGAGCAAATATTCCAAAAACCATTTGCGGTAGAGTATATTTTGTGGCATAAAGCATACTTTTTTTAGTAAACAAAAGTTGTTATGTTAAAAATTGCAATTCAACGTTGGTTTCAATGAACAAAAATGCTATCAACAACAAATATTATCTTATGGAAATAGACTAAAGAATAATGCAGCTTGAATTGAATACAGTAAATTATGACAAATGTTTCAGTTTTCGGACTTTACATGAAAGTAGCCTCGTTATCTTTTACAAAAGATCAATTCATGACTCGAATAGTAACTTGCTCGTTTTCATTTGGATACATGGTCTATTCTTTGTATATACTTAACGGTTACGGCATTTTATGGCAATTAAGAAAAAAGAATAAGTTTGCTAAAAATAACTTTAATTCATGTATATTGTATTCATAATTACGATGTGCACATTTTACGAATAAATTCAATATCTACATAAATGCAAAAAAACCGTAGCCAGATTTAAACCTGATTCTAAAAGCAGGCTTGATAAAAATAATTTATGTAGAATCCGTGACAGGATTTTCAAGGTATTTTCCCATAAAGGGTAGCTTCGAGGTAATAAACCAAGAGTTTTATTAAAATAGAGATTCGTTTTATGAAATGTTGTATGTTCATATAGCTTCACAGAATTAAGCAAATACCATTTTTAAGTTGAGATACAAGAAATCTGGTCAAAAACTGATACTTTCTTCTTTATCTGCTGAAACCAGCAATGTCTTACCTAACTTCGTTGCTTTTACACATCAGTGCCTGATAATATGGTATTAATTTGTATTCGGCACGTTCCAGTGAAATGTCTGGATCCAATCCTGTTTCGTTGCTCTCAAAAATGTTCATATCCAGATCTGTTGAAAATAGCGCTTTTGAACAAATCCGCAACGTATCGTTTAAATACTCATCAGCTGCACAACACTTGGGGACTCTGAATATTGAGTCTTCCTGGAACAAATATTGTATTAACGGAATAAATATATTTTAGTGAATATAAAACATTTGCAAATTTCTTTCATAAAGTGCAGTTCTTACTAAAAAGCCTAACTTACCATTGTTCTTGTGCTGAATTCTTTGATAGCACTTTTATTTACCCCGTCAAAAATTACATAGTCTAATGGTTGGTTTTTCAACCTCACTTGGAAAGACTTTATGTTATCTAGAGTGATAACTTCGGGTAAAATCACATAAAAATTCATGGATGTTGCTGAAAATAAACTGACTTATTGCTGTCCTTCTATTATCACCATAATAAATGTGTTGTGCTTTACATAAAATATTTAACTGTTAACTGAACTAGTTAAAATACAATGCGTTAGTTAATTTAAAATTATTTTTTAAACAGGATTTAAATAAATCAAGCTGCTTCTTAATTGAAAATTAAACTCTTACCTTGAGGAATGTATTCACTGGGAACTTTCGTAGTTGAATTACTATATGGACTGTCTTCAGTTAGAGCATGAAATTCTATATTGTCGTCTTTTCCCAAATAGCGGAAGTCTGGTATGAACAATGTTTTTTTATCTGCCAATATTATAGGTCCTGATGTTACATTTGTACTATTAAATCCCTCGATTTGAGGATCCATGTCGTAATTCTGTAACAACAATTACATTAATAAGTGACAATATAAGTACCGAGCAAATTTCAATTTTCTACTGGCATCAAAAAAAATTTTTTTTATATTATTGATCCTGAGGATGGAACTGCTAATTGCTTGCTTACTTTCAATTGATTTAAATTAGTGTAGGATGAACTGATTCTCATAAACAACTTGGTCGTAATCAAGTCAGATTTAGTGCATTACTGCATAGCTATAAATTTGAACTTGCTAACAGGTTGAAAACATCTGGTTTGAGATGAGAAAATGTTATGTTAGTCCTAATTCTAAATATATTTTTCCTCGTAAAAATCACCTGATCTAATTGTTTATTGATGCGGGTTGTAAAATGTTAATCGTTTTCCCGAATAATTTCCTTACGGTTTTGTAATTGTAAAAATGTCGTCACACCTATGAGATTATTAACAATCATTATCAATAATACGATTATTTTTACAATTTGCAAACAGGATTTAAGTAGATAAGAAATTGCATTTCGTTTGACGAAAAGATACTTATTTGAATAACTGATTCATTTGTCAACACCAAAGCTATTTCCGAATATTGTTTCACCTTAGATTGAAACAAACACTAATAGTTAATGACGAAATTTCACATATTTATTGAAAGTTCAAAGTAACAGTTATTTCAAATTTCAATAAACTAATTTTTGTAGACTATATTTGATCTTACCAGGAACATAACCCAGATTGCGTTAGCTTCTATTAATACCTACATCAACTTGTAATCTATCTTAATTAATCTTCTATTAGATTGTATACATCTCAAAGACACATTGCTTCTTATAATCACAGATATATTAATCAGCACAGTCAGGATTAATTTATAGAGCGTGGTTCTGATGAGAAATTTTGCTGTCTGAAATGTATCCAATATGAATATTGGAGTTTAATAAAGGAGGGGGAGTAAGATTTATTTATAATATTATTTGCTCCTTGCTTGAGGAGTTTCAAAATTTCTTTGTCTGGTTCTATTTTTTATTCCTTAGAGCTTGGAAAGAACTAAACTTTTGGCTAAATGTTCGACATACTAGTTTATTCAGTTTTGATTAAATAAGTAGAACACAGTAAGATAATATTCTTCTTGTCTCTACCTCTACCTACTTCAACGATATTAAACTATTTCGTTTTTTAGTACTAGAACCAGAAAATGTATTCTTAACAAATATAAATTCTGCTTTAAACATAAACAGAAACATAACTTAAAATAATGTACACCTACGGCTGATTTCGGTTTGTTATTGAAAAGCAGCAAGTTAAGTTGCAGTTTAAATTAACTTCTTGCAACATGTACTCAGCATTTAAACACACGTGTTACCTATATGCAAAAAAGTTTGTTGAAATTCAACTATTATACGAAAGTACAAGATTTTTCGAAGCCTGGCTACTAGCACGTCGTTTTCTTAAGCATCATTAATAGTTAATTGATTTGATATGTTTCTTGTTCGTCAAACCGCCTTTGAAATGGAAATGTTACGCCGTCTTAAATCCATTTACACGCTATAACTCAATTATCCATTCATAGAACATTATTTGCATGCATGCTTCTATTGTTTACGTGACTAATAACAGATTTATCGTTGAAAAAACGATGCAACTTAACTACTAATGTAGGTAATCGATATCTGGGCTTATTTATGGCCTCTGGTAAAATTTGCCTTAAGTGATTGAAAAAATTAAATTTGTAATTATTGCCTGATATTGCACTACTGATTATTGCTGATAGACTAGATTCGATGTGTTTTAAGTACCTGTAGAATATAATAATTAATCAATATAAAAGATAACATCTAGCGGAAAATGCCTGGGCACACCTGGTATAATGAAGTAACGGTTAATTCCTCAATAGGGCCAAATTTCAATATAATTTATTATGCTTAATTAGTGTTAAAATTTAACTAGAACGTGTTTGGATTAGTAATCGAATAAGGAGCATTTCAACAAGAAATTATGCTAATTTAAAATGTTTATCAACTTATTTGAAATATTATTTACCTACCTATTCGTCGCAAAATCTAAAAACGGAGGCATTTAATCAACATAAACAATAAAAGCACTTGGGATTACATTTCTAAACTCACATAAATCGAAAATTATTTTTATTCTTTTAATGGCATAATTCCTAAATATTTTATTAGATTTGATGTTTTGTACGTTTGTCTTCAAATTTTCTTGCAACTTAGAAACTGACTATAAAAATTTCATGTTTTCCGTCCCGCTCATTTTTACATCATTTGAGACAGAACTAAATGCCCTTTTTAGAGTTAACCATCGATAAGAAAATGTTGGCACTTTTCTCAAAAAAAAGGCTTGATTTCAAGAAGTTTTAGATTTGCGTGTTGTTTTTTGCGTTGCAAAATCGACTCAATGACGCTGCTTTTTTTCGAAGTTTATCAAGAACCATTTGAGCCACATAATTCGTATTGACATGATGGGATAGAGAATTGAAAATTCGATCCAGTCATAACAATATGAGTGAGGAAATTTGAGTAGTTCTAACTCAGAAAGCGGAATTTGAATATCAGGCACTTAGGTCCAAGATTATGCCAAAATTTCATGTTTCCATCTCGTTTTTGCTAATTTCTCGGAAGCAAAATGAGCATTCTTGCATCATTCCAGAGAGAAATAAATGGCCTTTTTAGAAAGTGAACAATCGATAAGAACATGTTGGCAGTTTTCTCAAAAAGTCTTGATATCAAGATTCGCTGTTTTTTTTTTAAGTTTCTCAAGCCCCAACTGAGCCACAGAGTTCGTGTTGGCATCGTTGGATATAAAATCCAAAAATCGGTTCAGTCATAACAACATGAGCGTGGAAACATATCATGTAATAGAAGTACTGACTGGATTGCGTTTTGGCGGATTTGCGCAAAAAAAATTATGAAAAACAAGCAAAAAAATCTCGAAGTTGTTGTCTACTTGGTATCAGAAATGTGCACTGTCAGGACACATTGTTTGTAAAAATACGTAGACACACAAAATAGAAGGAAGAAATATGTATTGATAAGAGAGAAGTTGACATGTTGATTACAACTGGAAGAATTTCAATAAATTCATAACGCAGTGAACTTCTATTTTACAAACGCTAACAGGTTTCAACATCCTGGTGCCGTCTTATAGAAGTGATCGCATCTTAGGTCATCCGTTTTAAACCCGGTGGATTTTTTTCTTTTGGGTCTCTTTGGGACTTTAGCATACCGCACTGATTGTTAACAGGTGTGTGGAAATTAAACAAAGAGGGACTATTTTTCCAAGGAGTCCAAGCTCTTTGAGTATTGTGAAACTATTATAAAATTTAGTTAAAATTGAACTATATATATAATATTATAATATTTCAATTATATTATAGCATTTATATCGAAATGTGTGAAAATGTTTCAATTTCGTGGAGATGAGCCGCAATTGATACACTCCAAGATATGCTTCACAACTTTTTGGGGTGTTTTTTATTCGTTTTGTGCTTTGTTAGTCAGTAAAAAAATCTCTCATAATTTTTTCCATTAATGATGATTTCGGCTTCAGGCCACTAAGGGATGAATATCATTCTTGGATGGCTCATACTGAGCCACATTATTCAAAGAAATTATTTAATAAAGCAGTTACGTTATTTTTCGGGTTTCGGAAAATTGCCATATGAACTTGAGTCATAATTTTTTTATTTCGAACCACCCGTAGAACTTTTGCGCATTATTTTCGCACACCCTGTTTGCTTTCAGATTGATTTTTTCAGACTGAAATAAATTTTCCAAAGAAATTGATCGGAAATTTGTAGGTAGTACTTACATCTTTTAAACGACTTGCCATCTAATTAATGTTGAAAGAAACCAAATGAATTTAGCTTGATTTTTTATTGATTATTGAAAATGATCGCTAATCCATCAAAACTATTGTTATTGAAACCTTGTCATCTATTAAAAAGTCTGGGTTTTTTCCGGTTCGGTTTTCTATACCTACTATTCAAAACTTGTTTGCCAAATTAAAATGTTTAATGCATGTTCTGTTCGTGTAGCCGCATTCAAATGAATGTCGGTATCAGTGACAAAAAAAATTAAACATTATCTTGATGGTTAGTTAATTGAACATACATACAGTCAGTAGCCGGGGTTTTTTGGGTCAGTTACATTTGATATTGAGAAGGAAGTCACGCTTTGTTCGACTTTATTATGGATGACTTAATTTTCAACATTTTGGCTTAATTAGAACATTGGTAAAGGCTTTACCTTTACAATTTTACTATATTTTTAGTGATAACGTAAAATAACAACAAAAACATGTTAAAATGTCTCTTAAATTATTTCGATTTTTTGTCCCCTAATGTGAAAGTGCGTATAATTCACTGGTCTTATACTAACGAAATGCATTGATGATATATACCAGATAATGTTCATGAGAAATTTGAGCTTGATTGATCTATGAGCGGCAGCCCAATGCTTGCACCGCTGGCAATTAATTTTGTATGTAAAAAATGACGCTGATTTACATTTATATGGGTAATTCAAATGCGGGAATTTGGGTTTACTTTCTTTGCTAGCGTTGTTGTCAGAGCCGTATTGATCTGGCAAAATAATTCTATTTTTCCACTGTAGTTTATTTATATGTAAAACTTAAAAAATATGTTTATGAGTATAGATTCGTATTGATTTAACATAATAATCAACAAGTTATGTTAAATGTCTGTATTTCGTTGCCACATTGATCGATTGCCCTATAAATATGCAGTTATTTATCCATTACGTATTTGTAAGTAAAATATTTCCACGATACTTTTAATATATGTCAGGAAGTCTATAATCAGTGGCGAAGCGAGCTTAATTTTTATCGATTATAGAAGTAAGAAATTCTAATGGAGTTTTAGGTTCAATTTATTTTCCACTGCGGAGTTACATTTTGCAGTCACATATTTCGATACAGAGTTCTATTCCATTGAAATGTGTATTATAAAATTCACCCAAATTTAATAAATTTAATTAAAAATTTAAAGTTTAATAAATTTTCAACGTCTGGTAGAAATCCAAATTTGAATTTAAGGTCACTTAATCGTGTACATATTTCTTGTTGGAGATCATCAAGAACGCTTTTCATAACGCGAGAAATTTCACTTTCTGCGGAAAGGCCAACATCTCTAGCCAATTCTCCGGGCATTTTCCGGTGTCTTCTTACACGTATTGTTGTATCAATATACCATTTTTCTCAAATAAACTTCCCTTTTTCTATTGCCTCTTTACAAGTTTGTCTCGAATTAGGCTAATTCAGTCGCTAATGATTTAAGATTATGAAGCGCTTCTCTAAAATTCAGTCTAGGAGCTTAAAATCTGACCTGCACACGACCAATCCTCCTTAAGATTTCATACCAGAAATTAACTAAAGTTATGAAACTAAAAGTTATATATAATATATAACTAACTATCTAACTAAAGTATATTTTGCAACAGAATTGTAACTTCACTTCTGGTGTCTTGCAGTGTTAGCGTCGTCTACTAATTTTTCTAAAAGTTCTACCACATATATTCTCTAGCCCGTCGACGATAACGCTAACTAACCACATGTATTCTGACGCTCCATTTTGTTTAAGATTCAGGTTTTGTCAGTTTTTGTTAAAGCATTAATTCCCATCGTAACGTTGAACGTGAGAAAAAAAAATATGTATATGTTTTCAATTATTCCAAAACATATCACAACGCTTGGATCTTGTTTAGCTGCAGAACTTTTAATAAAATCAATGAATATTTATGACAATTTACAGATTGATGAAAAAAATTTATGATTTTTTTTCCTTATTTTTGTTGAACGCCAGATGTGTGACCTGCCATCACGGCAGCATTATCGTGACATTGTGATTGCAGTTTATTAATGAATTTGATCGGAATTTAATTTTTTTTAAATTTTGTTTTCGTTCGAGGCTGCATCGTTAGCATGTAGATAGCTACTACTACGCTTACAGTTTGATTTAGACTATTAGTGTGATTTTTCTTCCTTTTCATTTACGAATTACATTTATTATATTACACTGGCACTAAATTTAGAATATATTTTCCGGAAATCAATTAAGTATAATAAAATAAACATTATCCAGCAATTTTGCCGACCATTAGGCGCCCCTTTGTGATTAGCGCACGGGGCATGATGCTAAATATACAAATTTTATATCTGTATAAGTCCCTGTATAAAAGAAGGGTTTTTGTAATATAACTGTAATTCGCTATTTTTTTTAACTTAGGTGAATTTAGTCTAAAACTGAGCAGCAAAATTTATTTTTTTCAATTCATAAATATTATCGAAACTATTAAACGATGTGTAAATAAGCTTGAGAATGGTTTATTACTTTAAAACAGGCATAAATTATTAAAGTGATAAATCCGAATGTTAATGTTTAGTAGGTTTGGTTTATTATTGCAGACGCCCAAACAAGTGTTCCAATAAAACGTGGATATTTTCCACATATGACCCAGTAAATGCTATTTGTAACGAATTTCTATTTGACGAAATTTTCTGCCATTGGTTTACATGTTGAGTGGACGAATTATTTCAGGGAAATAATATATTAATAATATCCAGCCTATTTCATCTCTTGCCAATAAACATATTCATAAATCTGCTTGGTTTCACCAATATATTATTGAACAGCAAATATTTACCACCCATTAACATTAAGCACATATAAACTGCCGTTCAAATTCAAGTTTCAAATGTTTACTTTGGACAGATTTATTGTTATTATTTTTGGTGAAGTTACTCTCTCTTGATACTGAACAGATTGAACTCAGTAGTAATTTGGAACAAAATTGTACTTTTAAATGTTTAAATGTTTTCTAATTCTGCTAGACCAAATTTAATTTTTAGGAACTAAGACAGAGACCAACTTCATTTACCATCAATCAGTTAAACGAATGAAAGTAAGTAATTTTAACTTAAAAAGATTCATATTAAACTTTATTAGGTACTTTGTCTATTCGGAGATGCTCCTTTATGAGTCAAGTTTATTTGTCTAGCCATAACAGACTCAACAACATTATTTGATTCAGTCGATTCAGTTTAGGGCGAAACAAAGTTTTTAATAGAAAAGTTACAGTCTTACAGTTGCGAAATTGCTAAAAGTCACGCTCGTTTTAGATGCACGGAACTTGAAAGTTACATCTGATCCGAAAAGTGCAATTTTCTACTTTAATCTGGTCGGATTGACATGATTTGTACCTTTTCTCGGAAACTATTGAATTTGTTTTAAAAAAGTATTGGAGCGTTTTAACAGTTTGTTAATGATTAAAAAAGCAATGATATTTATAAAACTRTTGGTTTTGGAGCAATTTTTCAAGGTAAATGCACTAATTTGGACGACTTTTAAACCATGGGAAAATCCTTAGTATCTATATCGGGTTGATTCACAATATAATTGTAGGCGCCATCAAAGATTAGACATGWYCTGCACCGATATAATAAATAGCTAATGATTGTATTACACAACATKTTTAAGCAATGGTGGATCTGGTCATTCAAATATTGTTTGCGAAATGRAAATGACTCAGATTTTCATGGATTTGAGCACTCTTATTTTTACAGCTGTTACCCCTCTTAAGAAGTGACATTTATTTTATTATCACTGATTYTGAATTATCTKTGWGTTTGTTTCCTTTAGTAACGAGGAATAATTGTTTATAMCTGTACATCGGGAATAGTTCTGCATTTGCATTTTAGACATGCTTGTTACTATATTAAAGTTCTAACTAGATTCACGTAAATGGTGTTCACGTCAGAAAGGAATTAGCTATGAAATGACTAGGTCTAAACATATCTTTTACATACAAAATAGCAGTTGGAATACAAATTGTGCGAATTTGTAAACAGTAAATTTTCTTTTAATCTCTTTACAAAACGAAATTGTATATACAGTTTAATGAATAGAAAATATGCATGTAGTTCATTGTGTTGGAAACGCATATAGCTGCGAACAATGCAAGGTTGATGTGGCTCATAAATGCCAATAATTATTTTCCTAATAGTTTGGCAGCAGGATTGGTCCAAATTTATACAACCTAAATATGCGTATGTAAATGTATTATATAGAAAGTCACTTGTGTCTAGTCACATCTGAAATAATCTAGTCATTCTGCCTAATATGCGGAGCTATTTTTCAATGTTTACTGGAATTCGACACCAACTAAACCACACAAAATACCGACCGACACCAAGTAAAACAGGCATTAAATTATATTTAGACAGCAAATCAAAGATCGTTGATATGTAAACTCATCATTAAATATTTCCTCAGCCACAAAACAAATGATTAATGAATTCGTGTTAGTCGAGTCGATTCGTGATTCGTGTAAGTCGAATAAAACAGTTTAAGATTTTGGGAAAAGTCTATTTTTGAAATTACCAAACGTTGTGTTGTCATTGTATACAAAATTCGCTATTAAACCATAACGATTATTCAGTGGCAGGCATCTGGGAGCTCTTCGGTTTTGGGTACATTAAACATGATAATAATATTTACAGTTAAATCCTTGGAAGCTCCCATTGTTGGGCTAAAGTAACGAGCATCGAAAGCCAAATCAGTATTATTACAGCGGTATATTTTTCTAACATCAAAAATACATTAACTTCAAAGCTGGACCGTAATTATGTTATTTCAGGCATCAAGAATGATACACCATGTTTTGATGGCTGGTCGTTAAAATAATCTTCAAAATGTGGAGATTTTTAACGCCTGGTTTTATTGAAAGTGAGAAATACATCATAAAAATGTTTTGGTCCATTTGACGTACAAACTACGTTATATTGTCTAGTGTTTCAAACGCCACACGTTTCAGATTACAATGTTATCTAAACTGAAAATAAACAATCAGCTTGAGTGATGTTTCACAAACAATAATTACATTTTCTCGGAGCGCCATATAATGGCAAATGGTAACCAAATGACTGAAACTTTAATCAAGCTCAATATTAAATGGGTTTTTACACCTTACGACTGCGGAACAATATTAGTAAATAGCATTGTTACAATTTTGTTCATTCATGATATTAATTGCACGAATTCGATTTGATGAATCAACATTAACGAGTTTTGCAATTTAAAATATCTGTATGCTGCTCATTCATGCGTTTAATTCGATTGTTGAGACTTGCACTACCTGCGTCTTGTACTAAACATCCGCTTACCAACAGTTGATATTTGTATAAAAATCAGTTTGAGGCTGAAATGTAATTCAATTTTGATTTTCCGAGGAATAATCTTGTATACCTGATGTTTGCCCTAAAATTATTCACTAAGCAAAGTTAACAGATTGCACTTGAACGTTTTATATCTGCTTTTTTCCTTTTCTGTAAATTTACTTACGACAAAATCTGGATTATCTGAAAAGTTCATTAATCTGAGGAACTCAAAGCTTGACCGAGGTTCTTGATTTGTGCTAAAGACAGCGAAACAGACTAAACAGAGGAATGAAGGAAATTAACACATTCAATAAATTGAAGAAAAAATACAGTAGTATGAAACGAAAACTAGTGACGATCTGAAATAAATTGAAGAAGACTGCAAATTCGGATAGAATATTTCTGTGAAATTCACTCGGCAAGTAAGTGGCTCAAACATAAGGAAAAAAAATCAAGCTTCTACTCGCTTTAGTTGGGAAGATGCGAATTTTTAAAGTAGAGAGCGCAATTGGAAAGCAATGTTCATTTTGACATCCACATTACACGCTAAACTGAGTTTAGGCGCTTGTTTTGAAACTTTCAATGGTCTAAGGTTCAAGTGTTTTCTGAAGATTTGGAAAATTTGAAGTTGCTACTTGCTTCAACTTTTAGGATTCGAATTTTAAAAAAATAGTGGGAAACAAAAAAAATTTTGAAACTTTCAGATTCGGTAGGACCGAATGTCGCCCAAAGATCATGCTTGGCTTGCTACTTGCTTTATTGTAAAATATTTTTTTTTAAAAAAGGGCCCTGTTTAGAAAGATTCGTATTTTGAGATGCACATTTACTAAACAGCATTTTTAATGCTATCAAATCAGCATTTTGCTCGATTTACTTGAAACATTCAGTGTCTTTAGGCCCGAGTGTCTTCCAAAGATGAGGAAGATCTTAAGTCGCTACTCACTTTAGTATGAAAAACGCGAATTTTTAAAGGAGGAAGCGCTGTTTGCTGAAATCTTGGCTTTGCGATCCATATTTACTAAGCCGGCAAAAATCAAGAATCTTGCCGATTTATGTGAAACTTTCACTCTCATTAGGCTGATGGGTTTGCTAAAGATAATGAAATTTTCAAATTGTTACTTTCTTTAGTGTGTAAGATGCGACTTTTGAAAGGAGAGAGCGCACTTGAGTAAAAACTGCAGTTTTGAGACGCAAATTTACTAAATTGGCACAAATCGGCATTCTGGACGATTTATGTGAAACTTTCAGTGCCTTTAGGCCCAAGTATCTTCCAAAGATCAGGAAGATTTCAACTCGCTACTTGATTTAGTATAAAGAGAGCAAATTTTTCAAAATGAGACCGCTGCTTGGAACTTGCTTTCTTAGATCCACACTTACATAGCCGGCAAAAATAAAAAAATTGGTCGATTTATGTGAAACACACTCTATGGCTGATATGTTTTCTAAAGATAAGAAAAATTTCAAATTGCTTCTTGCTTTAGCTTGTAAAATGCCACTTTTTAAAGTAGGAAGCGCAGTTGATGAAAAAGTGCAATTTTGGGACGCACATTTATTATATGTAGCGGCAAAAATCAGGCCTCAAGTCTAACGACAATAAAAAAATTCATGTTTCTCGTTGCCTCAATATCGAAGATACGAATTTTTAAGCGAAAGGGCTTAGCAGTTGAATAGCTAAAGTTTCGATATTTCTTAATATCCCTAAAAGTACATGTATGGAGCAATCTATATACAGAAAAATGTGGAATGCAAAGAAACTAGTAATTTACATAGATAGAGCGGGACACTTATCGTTTTACTTAATTCGTGTTATTCAATCTAAGAAATTGAGGAAAATACAGAGAATCAGAAGAAGTATATATAATTTCAACTGGAAATTGGTTGAATGAACTTAGTTCACAATTAAAAAGTCAATAAGTAATGATGAGTAGTGCAGATCTAAAATCAAATGAAAAAGACTGTAAACTCTGAGTTGACTGTAAACTCTGAATCAATGTGCGAATTGACACGAATGACTTGCGGATTTACGAAATTTGCTTAGTAGCTCATCATATGAACAGGACATAAAGAAACTAGTAATTTACCTACATAGATTGATCGAAAAACTCTCCGTTGCTTCGTGATTCGTCGCTTAATTGAATTATGGGTTAATTAATTTGTTAATCAACATAAGAAATTGAGGAAAATTAGCCAGAGTAATAAGAAGTATGAGCAATTACATCAGGAAATGGGTAAAAGGAAGAAAACAAGCTTGCTTCAAAGCTCGCAAAAAATAGAAACATTGACTTTGCCTCTGAATAACTAATAAAAGAAATGAAAAGAAGAAAGAGCAAATAAACATAGTTCAACTATCTCTTGGCTAAAAGCTTATTATGAAAAGTTAGTTCAATGAACATGAAACATTGTTGCAAATGGTCCAAAATGACTTGCCAATGTGGGAAAATTACTTATTAGTAGATTATGTGAATAGAAGATGAAGGAAGAAGTATTTACATAGAATTTCCTAAGTCATTCATATTGTGTAATAATGTTTTAACTTCGGATTTCGAAAATATGTTCCGGATTTTTTCCCAGGTTTTAATTTTATTGACCCATATGAATTCCTTGGCCCCATGTAAAAAAACAGCGATTTCTGCCCACGCAAGTGTTCTCAAATAGAAATTCAATTTGCATTAGCATTAACAACTATTATAATTTAATTACACTGGCTGATTTCGATTCGATAAAATGTCCATAGAAAATCGGTGGAAATTGGATTTTATCTACTGCTCAGTTTATAAATATAGAACTAAATGCATGGTCGACACTATACGTTCGTTAGATGAGGCAATATCTCCCACTTGCTAATGCTATTCACAAGTATGCCACTTGCTAATTGAAAATGTCAACTGATAATGCAAACAGGAATTATTATAACGTGAGACATTAGTAATAATGATAATAAGTTACAAACTTAGAAAATATTAGCTTGCCGTACACTGTATCGGTATACTCCTTTTAAAATTAAAATTTACTGATAGCAAATACTACACAGTTTTCTGTTTTTTTTTTGCCCGAAAACATCTCACTCAAGTGTACGTTTTTTCAATCAAAGTTATTCCTGACATCGGATAAAATTATTTTATGAATAACCCAATTCCAATCGTGTGTCGACAACCTGTTAGAAATATGCTCAATTTAATTTATTTTTCAAAATAAATATTTAAATTTTACGTTCAGTTTCTAGTGGCTGCAATAAAATAAAAACGGCTTTAACTGTTTACCATTCAAGGGGCTCTACATCTCGGAAGCAATCCGTTTCGAGACCCGTATTGATAGGAACTGTTTTTCTTATTTTTATGCTCGAAATAGGTCCGACACTTTTACGAGATTTTTTACAAGATTTACTGAATTACTCTGCATGTCTAGAATATCCGTAACGAATAATTTAATATGTAAGGTCTCATCTCAAAAGCATAGCAAAGCAAGTAAAGAACATTTGAGAATAAATTTATTACAAAATCATCTTCAAATTTTAAAGTTAAAGTGCTTTACTAATAATAAAGTAAGCTCCTTTGATGCGTAATATTGCCCTCATTTTCATGGTGTTAAACAATCGGAAAACGTAGTTAATCTCAGAAGTGTCTAGTTCCTAACAAAACAAATTTAAAGTTTGTCAGAATTGCAACCAGATTCGATTTTGCCATTATTTGGAATATCCATTGATGCACTTGTTAAGGAAACATCCGTTAGGAATATTCACATACGTGTTAAGATAGGATTTTCTCTAGTTGACTAATCCGTCTTTTATTGTTCAATAAATATAGAATGCCAGGTCGTTTTGGGTTGAGTAAATATTAGACTTTTCAGACAATTCAAATTCGTCGAACATTTTTAAAGATGTCATTTGCGGATGTCTGCAATAATTATGATGGGTTTTTTTCCTGCTACAAAAGTAATTTCTTAAAGCTTCTACGAAAAGTAATTTGCTGATGACTTGTATGTTCAGGTGCGTTATTTTCGCGTATCACATATAAGAATAAATTACACTAAGAAGAATGGAATTACCAAAGTGCATTGAAAGTTTTCTGATTAACAAAATATTTTAAGCACCTCACAACGTGTTTCAAAGCCAGAAATGGAATCAAATAAATATTATTAATAACATTTGCACTCAGAATAAATGGGAATACGCTAAACCACTAAAATGCATCGTTTATTAAAAAATATATATAAGATGAGTATAAATCACATCGAAGACTTTGAATAACGTAATAACACACAGTGAGCTTCTGAATAAATTAACTTCTGAGGGAAACGATGACTGCACATATCATTAAGAACATTGTTAGCATACTCGCACTCGTTACTTATGATGAATATTTGATCCGATTTCGTTTCAATACGAATATTGTCGATACTTAACAATCGTTTAGAGTTGCTTTTTGCCAATAAAAGCCGTTTGGCTGCGAACAAATACCTAAAATAAACGTTTTACATGGCAGGAAATTGCCAGCATCGAAACTGACATGCAGCAAAATATCCGGATTAAACATTAAACCATAGCGAAATTACGCTTTCGAGATTTTAAATGGACTATTGTTTAACTTTCGGGAAAATTGAAGTATTGGCTCAATACCAGATTCATTTCTAAATAGAAATCTCTATAGCCAAATAATCCGGTAAATCCACTATGTCATTAAAATACAATGGATTTGAAACAATAGAAGTTTGTGTTTTAAGGGCACTTTGGAAGCTTGGTTTTTAAAAATATATTTTCATACTTTTACGGATAATTCATTAAAGATTAAAAATTCGTACGTGTATTTTGATAATAAATAATTTTTATTACAATGCTTTATTTCAGGTCTTTTTTGGTTAATTCATCCTTTTGAAACTTGTTTATAAGAAGTTTTAAAAAGGCAGCTTCAGAAAGTTCATAGTTTTATATTTGCTCTAAATCAGTTCTTTAAATTAACCTGACATGATAAAACCTGTTCTAATTTGTGCACAGTAGTTCATTTCGTTTAAATTAAATAATTTTCTGGATGTTTTTGTCATTATTTAGTCATGTTGTTTCTGAAGAAAACACAGGGTTTCATCAAAGATTCATTCTCTTTCGATCGTATTTTAAAATAGGCTGTCTTAAAAATAAATTCTTCATTACATCTGGATTTTTTAAATGTTTTAATGCTTAATTTATAAGGAACTTTGATGTCATATATTTTTCATAATTCGATCGCAATAGATACTATGAGAAAATCGATCTTAATTTTGAAATGACACATTTCAAATAAAGCTGATTAATCAGCAGCGATAAAATATTATTTGGAAAACATGTAGGTAGGTAAGTATACCTATTGAGACTTTAGAACGTAATCAAAAGTCAAAAAATGTGTAAATACTTTTGAGATACGAGTACTAAAGTATGCGACAAATTTAGCGCCATATGAACTGTAGTATATAAAAGAGCTTTTAAATAGGGTTCTTACCACATGTGCAATAGTTTGATTTACTGCAGAAGTTGAGTTGCCTTCATTAAGTTGAACGCTGAGTTGGAAACAGAAACATGTCAGAATCGCACTAAACACTTTCATTTTTAGATTGCGCGATTTATTCATTAATCCAATAAATTTTTGACCGGTGTTTTTCAGTTCGTTTATTTTTCCACGCGATTAATACACTCTTTTGCGATAATTTGCGAGAAAAGATTTATGGCGACCGTGTAATCATCAATTTTAAAACGCTTAAAAATAGTTCACTATAAGGTATACCGTTCACGTAGGTTCACCAGTAAATTGAACTCACTGCACACACTGCGATGATTCTTGCTGTTGAACTACAAGTGTCACGTAAATGATTCATTTGCTCTAATCCACCATAAAACATGTATTCCCATGTTCACCTAGCTCTAATCAAATAGCAAATGCTAGAACGACTAAAAATTCGCTGTCCCTGAAAGTTTATCTCCACTTTCTACAGCATATCTTATCGCACCTACTATCAGTGACAATTGACATGGATAATGAAAAAATAATTCTTACTAAATGTGACATTTTTTAGTCGCGCTTATGTGATGGTTGGATTTTCCGCGCTCACGCTTAATGTGGAATGCTGTTAGGCGAAACTGCTAAGACTAAATCTAAATTCGGATTTCATTGGAGGTGGTTCTACTTAACTTAAGTCGTGCTGTTCGATTTGATTAAGGTTGGATTCCCGCTCGTTTCAAATAAATCAGTTGCAAGCAATCAATTGATTAAAACGTTTCACGGTTTTCACGCTGTTGCATACGTACATACTTAAGTAATAGTCAGTTTAAGCCTAGAATGAAAATTATTTCGGAAATTTCTTAATTTTGCAACAAATTGACAGTATTT
Organism: Dendroctonus ponderosae; assembly: GCF_020466585.1. Classification (NCBI taxonomy): domain Eukaryota; kingdom Metazoa; phylum Arthropoda; class Insecta; order Coleoptera; family Curculionidae; genus Dendroctonus; species Dendroctonus ponderosae. Next base: position 7,619,908 of record NW_026018611.1, read on the forward strand.
TGGGATCAATGCTTTTTAGCGATTTTTTAGTTTTGAAGCCAATTTATGCACTGTTTCAATTTCCAGTCAATACCTGTAAAAATAATTGAAATACATACTATGCATATAAATTTTACAATTTTATTGACAGTGAGGTTGGAAGCGAATTTACCGTCGCCACTTGGAAGGCTTATTCCTCCAATGAATTTTTTTATGTCTCTGGTATTTGTTGTGAAAATTAAGTTTTTTAAAGAAAATCTTTCAAATTTCGAAAAGATGGATGTTAACAAAATCGGTTTGGCTTAGTCTCGGTTACTTTGAAATATTTTTTTCTTTAGCTCTGAATAGGTTTCTACGGTTGCTAACTTAATAAATCTACAAAACTTGAAACGAAGTTTTTTCGGGTTAAACTTAAAAATTACCGCTTTTCTTACATTAGATTAGATTTAGTGCGATTTTAGTATTTACATAATCGTTCAGTCTCGAATGATTTGGACTTGTCTGGATTAATTTGAATATTTTAAAACTTAAATAATTTTTAACATTATTGCTCATAATAAGCTGCACCTTAAACCTGTTATATTACATCAGAAGCAACTCACTTTTGAAAATTTTTCGAACACTTTCGTCTCATGATGTATAACCGCAAACATTGCACATTTTGTATAGTTCAACTATATAAATAGATTATTACTCAACTTATATACTATATACAAATAAAAATTTTAGATAATATAAAAATCCCGAATCAATTTCAACAGCACGTTCAGATAAAACATACTTAGATATACTGAGCAATGCACTCAAATTTCAATACTTTTAATAACATCAAAATTGTCCATTTTGCCATGAAGAAATTAATCGCTAAATCCTAGTATATTAAGATGAAGTTTTAATTAACCCATATAACTACTAAAGTTGAAATGATGCGAAATTTCCCAGCAAAACTTTGAGGTAATCACGAAAACTTCATGTACTTTAATTAACGAAGTCATAAATGTTATCAAAAGTCATGAAGTTCATATATTTAAATACCCTTAAAAGTACATTACACTCATTGTAACAACCGTGAATTGTTTTAGCAATTTATCCGTAATTTCGAATAATTTTGTGATTGCTCTGACGGAATAATTAATTGTTCTTTTTATATCTGCGTCCTGATTTCCATTGCAAAATATAGGGCGTAGACAAAAAGATCGCAAAAAATATTATATTATCAAGAAGACAAGTAATACGTGAAAAAGAGGGACTAAGAGACAGGTAGTTCTTATTAGCATTGTTATTCCTTAGGTCGCTTCTGGTTGCTTTAATGTCATGTTTCGTTACTGTTGACCYGTTTTTACAATTAGCGTTGCTTTTATCCAAAACGTATTTTCCTATAATACGGTAATTTTTCTGCAATATTTCTAACRAAATATCWAACGATCAGTCGTCATGCTTTACATGTTCGTGCAAAAAARCTTTCCTTTCAACAAACGTTTGCCATAGAACATTGATGTCTTGTATATCTTGATCCTTCAGCTGGTATCAATGACATGTAATTTGGAGGAATAACACCAACATTTTCTTTTCGCCTCGGAATTGAGTAGGGTTGTCTAGCTGCATTATCCACGATTATGGTTGTCGATGGATTTAGGTTGGTTTGCTCCATTTCACGCGCTACTTCGAGAACAAATTTATACTGGAAATATTTGGAAATCCGTTGTCCAACAGTTTAAGCGGTTATTTAGGTTTATTTAGTGCAAATAGTATGAATGTGTGGGATGCCGAAGGATTTAGACTTTATTTGCTTTAATATCCATCCTGCACAGTTTCATGGAGAACTTCTCTAATTGATGAGAAAATAAAATAGAGCACGGAAAGTAGGAATGAGCTATTTTATCCACGTGGCTAATGGGTTTGTCATTAGTCCTGATCAGAACAAGTATATTTTTAATAGTTCCTGAAGAAATAATTATTTAAATTGACAGTTTTTACGGATCCAACAGGATGTTCAGGTTTTTGCATGACTTTTCTGGTGGCTTCTCTTACGCTCTCTCTTTAAGCTGGCAACATCAATTTCTATTTTTTTTTTAGTTCAGCATGTTATTCCATATTTTCGACTTACGACCTAACTTTCGTTCCCAGTATTAGTTTTCAATATTGTTGTCCGATGTCCATGCAAGTAGAGTTTTCACTTGTACTCAAATAAAAAATTCAACAGCGTGAGGTCTGGAGATCGCGGTGTTTAAGCGATGGAACCATCACGATCTCTCCGATTGATTTTTCCCAAAAAAACGTGCTGTACATTTTACTGTTCAAATTGTCGTCAATAAAAGGTGCCCAAATAAATTCATAGTTATTTAGTCATGCTCAAACATTAACGGATAATCTTCTCTTGAAATGCGACCTTTGAATGGCATGAATTTGTTTTTTCGCAGAACTTTTCGTTTGCAAGTCAGTTTCGAAAATGTTGCTGTGATAGAATAGTTGTCAAGGTTCCACTCATTGTTTGCTTATCCGGAAGACGGTGATTCATTCCGCATATTCTTCATTTGAATGCATCAAAATCACGTTTTTATCATAAACTCCGCTTTTGATAAGCTTTTGATAATTCAGAAAAGTCGAGAGAAGATTTTTAATTCCAAAAAATAGTCATAGAAGTCATATACGAAGAATATCGGGTAAATCGGCGAACACCCTGTATTTCATTAAATAAGCAAGCACGAAATTGTTCGTGACTCCATGTTCAGGCAAGCACATTTTTGCCGAAAAATCTGAAAGTTCCTATTCTGCTTATACATGATTTCCATTACTTAGTAAATGAGGATTTGCTTTTTTCAGATAAAATCTATTTCGTAAGTTTAACACCGTCAATATGCATAATTATAGCTTTACAATGAATCCATTGGCTTGTATTTTTAACTTATAAAATTCTCGCTACGTCTAATAAGTGTGCGTTTTGAAAGAATCCTATTAAAAACGGTCGTGACTCTAAGTTGTTTGTTGTCCCAACCTTCTGTTGTACTTAGAATTTCATGTGTAATTATTGTGAATGATTTGCTCAAAACACAAATTCAACATTTATTTTCATAATATTTCAGCCTCATTGGTATTCAGCGAGTGATTCGAGTTTTGTAAAGAAAACCCAGAGATTGGATTTCTGCATAATCTTGCAGATTCATTTCACGATAACAGGTATTTTCCAGCAAGAATTTTTTTTTTAAGTGATTCAGTAAAGCTATGTGCTACCTACCTAATTATCGCTCACAACTAATTCCAATGGCGTTAATCACAAAAGATTGTAACTAAAATAAATCTCCAGGCAGCTAAAAATGCAGAAGTTGTTCTAGAATAAGTTTTGGGATCCCGAACGAAAAGCCGAAATTACGTGAATTTCCAATTTAAAATGCCATCAACCTTAATGTGGCATCCTCCGCCATGCCTTTTTTCAGAGATTTACTCTGGTACCGGTAGGGATTCCCATTCACTTCGTTGATTTGGTCCAACGCATTTCGCTCTCATTCCTTTGTATTCCGATTGAATTGCATATTGGGCCAGTGTCATTGTTGTACAAAATTCCACGAAGTCACGTACAGTACGTGTAAATAAAGTATGTCACACAACGAAGAAAAAAATCACTGGTAATAATGTGTCTCCATCAAGGTAATTTATTTCTAAGAGTTCCTTGTAGGTTCTAAAAAGATTTCCAATGTAAAGATAAATGTAATCGCCTAATAACTCAGGAGTATCGTGACTCTCTGTATATTTGATAAGATCGTTAAACGGCTTTTATGTTAATTATATATTGAGACGATTCAAATTAAATTGTTAATTGTTGCGCTTATTGTCACTTGAGATACAAGGAAGTCTTTTTATGCTGGGGAGTTTAGTTGAACGCATGTGTTCAAGGTTTGGAAATTCCGGATCTTTGCAATTAATGCGTGTATTACACGGCAGAATTATTTCTAGTGTCACTTAAAAAAAAAAAACCGAATTTTAACAATTATAAATTTAATGATAAATGACAACAAAAGCATTTTGTTTTACACTTTTCATTGCTCAACATTATCCTTGATATTCTAATTAGCCGTTTTCTTGTGGACTACGTGGATTTGTTGAAGTAGGCCGCTAAACCCGTTAAAAGAATAGAAGATTCATGATCAAGCACGCGTGCATGTTGACTTTTTTTGTATAACTATATTATTTTGTATACTATATTCCTGCTTTTTATAATATGTAAGCGTTTCCTGCAAAAGAGGAAATCCATTTTTGTGCGGGTTTTTCAGTGAAGACATTAAGTTTCATGATGGGTTTAGAATGACGTAGGACGATAATTTAAAAGATAAAGTTTATAATACGGGTTGAAAATGGAGAATTAAACCATCTTGAATAAGTCTTGTTAGTTATTTCCATATTTTATGAAATTTCTTCGTTTTCAACTGAAATTTGATTTTTGTGAAATAACATCTCGAATAAACGAATTGCTTAATTTTTCCTGAAGTATTTTTTATCATACGAATAGGTACTTCAAAGTGGCGATAGTACATCAACCACTTGATGCTGTTGTGTATAAGGGAACGTGAAAACAACATTTTACAGCAGACTGATAAAATTTCATCATGACGATATTATTGATATGATGAAATTGGTCAGTTGACAACCAGATTGATACTTAGAACCATCAGTAAAATTGGAAAAAGTGGCAAAACACTTAATTTAACGTTTCAATAAATGCCCATGTGGCTAGCAGCTAAATATTCCCTATATTAAATTGTCTGCATATACAAGGTATCCCGTAAGCACATGATCAAAATGGCACTGCCACATTATTTGGTTTAAAACAAGACAATCTGACCTAACTTTTATTAAGAAAATGTCTGACTTTGAAGCTCTCTGCTATTGAAGTTCAAAGCTTTATTTTTTTTTGCGTAATATCGCGAAAATGTTAAGATGGATTTTAATGACTTATCGCATTGGTACAAAAACTTAGCAAAACTTGTTTTTGTTATCTGGAATTCCTTTTTTTTTTTTAAAAACCTAAAAAAGTTATTTTTTTATTAAAAAAATATACTTAAAACTTTCCAAAGTCTAGTCTTTGTCTAAAAAAAATCTAAATTGCCCTGAATACCATCTTTAAGCAATTTTTCTTACATTTTGCTTCGCACACTAATTTCTTCACATATACAGAGTAATTTTTATAAGCAAACTATTGAGGTTCCGTATTCATCCATTCACCGGAAAACTAAATAATTCTTAAACGGATTTGGTCATTTTTAGATTAACAATAAGAAGAAAATCAAACATGATATAAAAACAAATAAACATATTAAAAATAAATTACGATTTATCGAAACGATATTTCAGTTTATATAGTTCTGTGTGTATTTAAGCACGACGAAAGTGCAAATATTGCTTTATTAAAGTTAGCATCAAATCCGTGCCATTGTGTACTTCATTGTTGAAGCGTTTTCAAACCTAAATAGGTACTATAAAAAACTGATCTTTAGAAAAGCTTTACCCAAAAAGTCGAAGACGAAGTAGAAGTTCTTGTGACAGAAATAAAATTACCATTGTCTGCAGTGATAGAGTTACAAAAACTTTTATAAAGAAAAACGAATGTGCATAAAAGCTGTGATATAAACTGTCACAATTTCCAATTTAAGAGATAAACACGGATATGTATCAAAAGAAGGAAAATCTGCAGCGGAATTCGAGAATAATGTGATTTTCGAATTTATCTAAAAAGTTGCAAGATCAGTGAATTACTTTGAGAAAAAAAGATGAAAAATGTTGCTTTTATTCAGTTTACAAAAATGTATTAAACTTTATCTGGGGACTTGTGTGAGCTAAAACATCCGAACTGATCCAATATTTACTATAATTATGATGGTTATATTCATTTTGAAAAAAATTGCAAATAAATAGACGAGCTAAAGCGCGTTGACAGAAAACTAAAAAAATATCTTCTGGTAGGGTTTCATTATATTTTAGTGTTTTAAACATTTAGTTTTTGTTTCAATTTGTTGTTGTATTTTAGTTATCAATAGAAGGGATAATTGAATTAGCAAGTGGTTTTATTTGTTTTGAACAAACATCCAAAATCTAATTTAGTTTAAGAAACCAACTCGCTTTTACAGAAACGGTTCGGGTAAACGTGCGACGCCGAAAAAACGTAATTTTTTGAAAATCCGGTCCCCATTAATTTAAATCCCATTTTTCATTGAACTTTGAGTAGTATAATTTTCCGTCAGCAAATGCAGCTATTTCAATTAGGTATTGGCGGACTGGTTGAATTACGAGCCACATAAAATTCAATACGGAAACCAGTGCTATAATAAGGTTAATATGTAAAATTCGCAAAATCAGATCTAGCAAATCATCTATTTACATTTTGTGACCCAAGGCCACAAACTATTAATGTTCAAAATATTTTCGTTTTATAAAGAATATACTTAATTAATACTGTGAAACTTATTCCCTAATTAGTAACGTTTGTAACATTCTGTGTATGGGAGTTATGATATAATTTATTGCACGGGCAATCCTATACCTAATATGTATTAGTACAGTCGGAAAGGGCTCAAACTGAGAATTATTTTGTATAGTGATTTCAATTGTATTTAAGTATTTTTTTACTCTTTTACTGGGTATTTCGTCTCAAAAAGTTGTGTCTTGAAAGACAGAATTTTCTCATGTATTTTATAAGAAACATATACATTTAAGATAATTAATTTTATAATACAATAATACATCATAATTAATTTAGAAGTTACCTTGACGTTTCGATAGAAATTCTGCTATCTTTATGAAAATATACCTACCTAGAAAGGAATATATGTTAATTAATTGTTAAATAAGGATAATTCAATACTAATCTGGGAAAGTTGTCTTTGTTGTTGTCAAAGTTGGTTGGTTGAGTATTTCACTTTTTACTCTATTTAAGTAATAGTTTAATTATGAAACCCTACAGTTAAATAAGTCTATGAAAATAAAAAAATGGCTAATTTATGATGTTTTTGTTTCGTTTGTCAAGTTCTTTTAAGACTAAAGTGAAAACCAATAGGGATATTTTAAAGGAAAATAAAAAAGGTTCAAATTCCGTGAGCTCTGATTGATCTACTTGTCTAGATATAATTATAATTAATTTTAGATGGAAACTTGATATTGTGTGGTCCCTTGCGCCATCCATTGGTTCAGTTTAACATTGTATTAATGAGCTGATCGCAAGCTACACGCTTTGCATCTACACGGGCGCTGCCCTCTAGCGATAACGCTTTTTTCCTCGTCTGAGATTGGTATTTACGTGATTAGACAATTTTGTCAATACTATTTATATTAGATTATAAATCCAGTCAGCTATGGGTGGATGAAATAATGTATCATTTAGTTCCCAAGTATAATTTAAAAAAAGTCACAACATCGAGATTTCATGCGCTTATGCTTATACCGAAAAGTTAACGGTTTCCAATAGGTTTCGAGGTCGAATTAGAATTTTTCCGGACCAAAAATTTGGAAAAACTTGATAGGACAAAGAAAAACTAGAAAGTGCAGGCGCCGTGGCTTAGTTGGTTAAAGCGCCTGTCTAGTAAACAGGAGATCGAGGGTTCGAATCCCTCCGGAGCCTTGCAAAATCCCGTGGAGCACTTTTTTGGTTGCGTGCCGTACAGCTTTTTAAGGGAACTTATCAGTCCAAATTCCATATTAAGAATTGAACTTATTTGTACTTAAACTATCGATTATTGATCGCATTCGCTGGCGAAAAGTTTTCCATCAAAAGCAAATCGACAAGGATGGACCTTTTGTATATGTAGAAAAAGGTTAAAAAAAACTGATCTGGAAAGGAACTTTTCTATGTTATTTATTTATGCTCCATAATCTGTGGACATTCCCATTTGAATTGTGGTTTTTTCAATAACCCAGAACATCGCCAAACATACGGAAATTGTTTCCCCGATGTAACAACCGACATTTCGGTTATGCCGTTTTTTAAATTTTAATTAAATCTGATCAAGTCTCATTAACAGTTTTTTAATTAACATTGATTTAAAATAAAATTTTGAAATTTTACACGTTTTTCAATACAGACCTTCTACGTTGAAAATGCAAATAACGATTCCTTACAGGGGGCAATAAATTAATGTATCGCCAGGAAATATTCTAAAGAATATTTGCTGCAGATGTGTTTTAGGAAAAGAAGGCGTTTTTTATTAAGAAAAATAAATTATGGGCAAAAAATAATTTATTAAAATTATGAACTTACAAATAAGCTAGTTTTCTAGCTTTACAAATAAGCTAAATCGTTGTCGATTTTAAGCGCGTAGTTTCTGGAAATCCGGAAACTACGGAGGATCCACCCTTTGCGAACCCAATTGTGGATCTACTAGACCTGGGTAACTCAGTCAATTTTTAGGAATTGGCATAGTGCTGTACGCTTGGTGCGCCAACCCATTGCGCCGGCGCAGTAACTCAGATCCGTTGCTGTTGCCCTTTGTTGCCCTTCTTTATTAAGTAAATTCGTTCTTCCATTACAATCGTAACGCTATCAGCCAAAAAGTTGATAGCGTGTTGTTTTGTTAGGTAGCTGGACCTAACTACAGTCCGGCGTTCTTCTGCATATAAAATTCACTAATAAAGAACATTTTACTGCATCTTTGACATGTTTTTTGCTCCCCTTTTTACCCCAAGTGCCTGCTGGATTTTATGCACTAGACACTGCGCGCTTCTTTCCGGGATTTAAGACGAGTGATTTTTAAATTAACATTCACAATGTTTATTCAGTGGCTTAATGGCTTTTGCAGTACAGATGCAGCAGCAGCAAAAAGTTGAAAACACTTTGTCATTTGAGATGACAGTTGGGCGCCCTCTATAAGTACGACTAAGTATCGAAAGCAGCGTAGTGAATACGTCGAACTAAAATCGAATGAAGCGCGCTCTATAGTGAATAAGTCGAA
>NW_026018611.1:7629312-7654914 GCF_020466585.1 Dendroctonus ponderosae
TTTATCGATTTCAGTTCAACTTATTCACTTCAGAGGGCGCTCTTCTCTGTTTTAGTTCGACCTATTCACTGCAGAGGGCGCCTCCCACGATAATTAGTTGGACTTATTCACTATAGAGGGAGCTACTTTCGATTTTAGTTCGACGTGTTCACTTAACTCTTGTCAAATTTAGTGCAAACTGTTTCCTTCAGAGGGCGCGTTTGTCGATTTTAGTTCGGATTATTCCCTTCAGAGTGCACTGCTTTCGATTATAGTTCGAGCTATTAACTAAAGGGGGCGCCTTTTACAATAATTAGTTGGACTTATGCAGTATAGAGGGCGCTTTTGGTGATTTTAGTTCGACCTATTCACTGCAGAGGGCGCCTCCCACGATAATTAGTTGGACTTATTCACTATAGAGGGAGCTACTTTCGATTTTAGTTCGACGTGTTCACTTAAGAGAGCGCTTTTGTTGAATTTAGTTCGACCTATTCACTGCAGAGGGCGCCTCCCACGATAATTAGTTGGACTTATTCACTATAGAAGGAGCTACTTTCGATTTTAATTCGACGTATTCACTACAGAGGGCGCTACTTTCGATACTTAGTTGTACTTAGTCACCATAGAGGGCGCTGTTGTCGATTAGTGTGAACTAATCACCAGAGTGCGTGGCACGCACCGTGGTTTTCTTAAGCGATGTGTTAGAGGCATTTCAAAAGAAATATATGTACAATTTAAGATTTATTTTATTTATTTATTACATTTATACATTTATTTCCAGAAGAACAGGTTCTATAAATTTAGTTTAAATTGTATAATTTTTATACACAGGGTGAATCATTCAATAATCAGGATTATGATACCAGCTTATTTTGAACAACATTCCAAACTATTAACTCTCAGATTAAATCACAATATTCTGGAAATGATTTAATTTCAACTGTCTATGTTGTTTTTCAAAAATTCAGGTTTGTGTGTTATGAACAATCTTCAACTTGTGTTTTACAGTAAAAGACAATTTTGTAATTATCATTTAGTTAATTGTGTAATTTAAATTAACTAATTTGGATTAACGGCTTTACCTAAGTTGTGCAGAATTTTGGAGCAACTAAGCGTTATTCGTATTGAAGAATGAATTAAATGAAAAACCAGCATTTTAGCTGTTATCTATCAACTTAAGAATAGTAAATAATTTTTTATTCTGCTGCTATAATCGCTGGCTAAAGTTTTCATTTAGTGGATAAATCTATTGATACGATTTTTTTGCATGAGAACATTGTAAACATTTGTAACATTTTGTACTTACAAAATGTTGTATGCCGCTCAGTAGCAGTTGCCGCAAGAACTTAAATGGCTTACCAATGTTTGTCCAAAATATTATACAACGTTTTTATTATTGTATGAAAGTGGGTTAAAACGATTAACTACATGATTAATACAAAAGTTTTCACCATATGTATAGACGATAATAATAGTAATACTAAGGCCCGGTTCCACCATCTCCGATTAAAATGTTAATCATTGATTAAAACTATTTAATCAACACTGTGTTCCACCATAATTTTAACCACGATTATGGACACTTAATCAGTGGTTAACTTAATCGCCTAAAATGGCTGGTTATTGACGATAATCACGATTATTGCAGTATTATAACCTCAAACAATTTTAAGTAAACACATGTTGGATTTGTTTTATGGCGATGTTTTATCACCGTCTGATGAGGATAGTGACATGCAAGTTGTTAGAAGACCGCGAATATTTAATCCGCGAGTCAATTATTTTGAAATCATGGACACCTTAAGTTTTTTTTATGCTATTTCGCTTATCGAAAAACACTGTCCAAACATTACTGCTGGAAATAGAAATAGACCTGCAACATACTACAGAAAGTTATGATAAATGAATAATAGTAAAATTGCCACATGTTCATTAAATGGATGTTTCAGAAACAACACTATTCAACCCATGACACAACTTTTACTTGTGTTGAGGTATTATGCAACTGGATCGCAACTTATTGCTGCTGGAGACTTTTTTGGAGTAACCAAAACTAGTCCGCATCGAATTGTACATCGAGTAACTGCTGACATGACATTAAACTCCCATCTACAAAAAAGGAAATGAGTGCAGCACAAGTAATTTTTTATGCATTAACTCGTTTTCCCAAACTTTAGAACACGCAGAAGTATTTCGTAATAGAAAAGGATATTTCTCTATCAATGTTCAAGCTACATGTGATTACCGTTTTGAGGGAAAATGATTTCAGTTGATCTGTGAGGTGTTTGAACCAATCAGAACCGTGGATTCAAAGGAAATATGATCTTAACCTATGAGACTGATGATTATCTAACCGGAGTTAAAATGTTTGTTGTGGAACGCATGACAATTTAATCATGATTAAAGTGGTGATTAAAAAATGATTGTGATTAGCTAACCAAGAATTTAATCACTCTTGGTGGAACCGGGCTTTAAAGTAGCAGCACTTTTACCTTACTTAAGTGTCACCAAATTAAAGTAAAAAGGCAATTTTCCATTTGCCAAAGTTGCATTAGGAAAAGTCACAAATATTTCCAATTCTGCAGCAAAACATGTGTTTCTTGTGGAAATACTTGCAAAAGAGATATATAACCTACAATCTAATTAAGTAAAGAGGATTTGACTTTATCTTTCTGTTAGAACACATATTTTTGAACGCTGCTGTTCGCGAATATTACATTTCCATCTCTGACAATTTGTAATGAAGAAGAAAAATGGACGACTCGCAATACCACATTGTTTTGGTGCTGATCATGGGACGAAAACATCGAAGATACAGGATTCTGGGTCGACAAGGTCCAAAGGCTCGCCTGGAAAATAAAAATAATATTATGTTAGTCAAATACAAATCAAATGCCCTGTACCTAGTAGGTATTCTAATTTAATTACACGAATACTGACTATAAATGAAGGCTTATTCACTAAAATTTGTGTCTTTTATTAGAGGTTGCTGCAGACAATAAATGAGTCCTGGATGTTTCCACACGATAAAGATCCACTACGAGTAAATGATATGGAAGAACAGAAATGTTTCTGCTTTTAATGTTAAAACTTTTGTACAGACAACACTCAAATAGATGTGTGAATTGAGTTCACTCAAATAAATCTATCAATTTGAAGAGAAGTCTTTGTTTCCAAGCCTATTGCAAAATCTGAATAGCAGCTTTGATAGATGTTAAATACATTTATAAATACTATAATATTTTAATCAATAGAAATATTCTTAGATTGTGAAACTTGTTGGCAATTTCCTCAAATCTAACTTGTTTCTGTTCTAAAGCACAAGCGTACTTAATAATCCGTACTTTATTCTCGTTCCCAAATGAGAATTTTTATACGCCGATAACCCCCCTTATTGCTTGACATATTTTTTTTCTGCCAGTTCATATTTTATGATTTTGGAACGATTACGACCAACCCCTATGAGCATCTGTTTTCATTATGATAAAAAGACGCACATTTTCCAATAACTTTCGGCATGATTGCCATATAATTGAACTGAACAACGAGATACGACTCACAGAGAGATTCAACCAACGTACAAGCAATTCATTTAATTATTAGTAAGAAGAGTCGATGTCCGTTTAGATTTCATGAAATGGCCGTTACTTCAGAATATAGAGCTTTCAAGTGAACTGACTTTATTATGCAGTTATGAAAGCTATTTTTCACGAAAGGAAAAAGGCGTGTTCGATCACTCAATCAAACTTTTTTGTTTGAGTGATCAAAACATGTGAGCAAAATGTGACATTGAATTGAAAACTTAATTCTCATGTTAAGATAGGAAAAACGCGTTCGTTCTCGTGATTCTTAAAACAAAAAGCTTTTGGGTTTTCTGCCTCAAAAATAATTGTCTTCTAATAACTAATAGTTTTTTTCTGATACGAAAGGGACAAAGACTTAAATTAGGTTCGCTCGATAAAGCACTCCATAGTTAAGAAAAATGAACCAACCAACTCCTTATCTCCATATTCAATGATTTTAATGAGACCGAAATAGGGAGAATCCACCCCTCACTATTTACGTGCGTGACGATAGGGATATCGAACAGATTTATGTGTGACATTCTCTTACATATTAACCGCAAAGCGGTTTAGTGTATTTTTTGGTAATTTTCTTTGTTCATCCCAGTATCAGGGTGTTTTTTTGTAAATGTAACTTATAGAAGGTGCTGCTATGAAAATTATGAAGACTCAAATTCACGCGTTCAAATCACGAGTAATTTTGCTGAAACCCTGAGATAACTCCAGAAATTCAATGCTAAAAACTGCAATTTTTATAGCAAGCTTGAACGGGGAAAGTATCTCGTTAATGTTTAAGCATTGGAAATTTCTCTAACTAACGTAAAAATTACGTTTTTCAGCTCGTGTTGCGCTATATTTATGTTGATTTATCCTGGGAATTACGTTAAATGTTGCAAAGTGCAAGAATTATTTGAACTACGAGTTAGATTCAAACTCACATGTGTAAACGCTGTTTTTCTACAAGGTGCATACAGGGTCTTGTTGGTTGCATGTTTAAAAGATTAAATTCGAAATATACTTGGTTTTATATATTTTACGAAAAAATTAAAAAATAAGTTTGTGCCTTTAGCTTTACTTTTTTTATGTCTTATTTAATGTTAATGTTTTTTGATTGGCTGTTGGGAAAACTGCCAGATCTAATTGTCATTGAACTAATGTTTTCGGTGATTTGAAGATGTTAAAAAAATTATGGATTATTGTCGAAAAAATTGATTTAAAAACTCAAGTTTTGAATTTTGAAAATCGCTTAACTAGTAGCGACCTCATTCTCCATTTTCCAAGCAGCGTAGTGTATAATAAATACCAGTATATATTCACAGCTCTCCAACGTTTTATAAGAGTAAATAAAATAAAAAATTAAACGCTGCACTGAAAATGTAAAGAAAAATGCAAGAAATGTTTTCCAAAACTCACTTGCGTGGTAAGGTAAAGATTATGAATATTCGCTAATGTGCAAAAATTACATACCTACTTTGAATAAAATCTATACAATACAACTCGGCCATTTTCAACAATTATTTAGTTAAAGTCAGAGATGTATAACAATGGAAATTCAAACCTTAATCAATTTTAATTTTAAAATGGCAAAAAATATATTTAAATTGTTGTTTGAATCGTACAGTTCGGGATCAACAGTTTTAATTAAAATTGCCCGTTTTCGACGTTTTGTAGTTACGCTTCAGAAAGAGAAATCGCTGTTAGAAAGAACCTTTTATTTATGGTTAAATCCGTTTCGTATATACGTTACATTTTTAATTCGCTTCTAGTCATCCAAATAAAATGTTTTCCATTCTTAATTGGTCTTGAAATGATAGCGAATAATTGAAATAGCAGTAGAAAATTTTTATTTGTCTGGTTTACCCCATTGCTTCATTTTTCCCTACAACATCGATTACTTCATAAACCCGTTATTCAGTTATTGACAAAGATAACTTATTTATTTAATAAATTAAGGCAGTATTGTTCTTTTTTGATTCGATGCTGTAGGGCCCATATATTCGTTGCTCAATCAGCACCCTGTATAGTAATTTAAATCAATGCTACAGATGAGATTTATGCACACCCTCATGCGTGGAGCTGTAGATCGCATCGCGTGGCACCCCAAAGGTGTATGCGTGCAATGCGTGTACCCCTAAGTGCGTTCATTAAATGCCAGCGGTGTATTTGCTTATTAAAGCACCCCCTAAGTAAAGGGAGACTACTATTCGTACTGATAATGTTGACTGCCGCCTAAAATTTCATGTGAATAAATCCGCACCAAAATCACACAAGAAATATTGTAATAAGCACTAAGATCATCCCTTCAATTTTCCGGATCTTTCGATTTATTGCATTTTGTAATTATTGAACTAATGTTTCCGGTAGACTCGTCATCCACAGAGTGAAAGAAGTTTCACGTGGTTATATTAGAGGAAAGCTGGGCTTTCTGAAGCTAAAAGTTATTTTAAGTGTTTGGTAAAAGTTAATGAATAGTTGGAACGGAAAGATTCGTAATTGAAATTCGATGATCAAGTAATTTGTAATACATAAGCTTAAAAACGATGCACAATAATAATGTTTTGTTGCCTTTAACAGTTTCTTTGTTTCCATTTTCACTATTTTGTTTCACCGTTTTCTGTTTCCAGTAAAAACCTGGTTCTTAACTATCCATTATTATTTGGCAATTGGTTTTAAAATGTAACAAAATGGTAGATGCACTTA
Organism: Dendroctonus ponderosae; assembly: GCF_020466585.1. Lineage (NCBI taxonomy): Eukaryota > Metazoa > Arthropoda > Insecta > Coleoptera > Curculionidae > Dendroctonus > Dendroctonus ponderosae. The sequence continues at coordinate 7,635,555 of NW_026018611.1, forward strand.
AAAAATGAAACTATCAACTCGACAATATTGAAATAACTTACAGTTCAATGAGAACTAAGAAAAACCCCTACACGCTGAATAAATGTAAACAGAATCAAAATAGCAATCAGCAGGGTTTTTAAACAAATAGGTAGAACAATTTCTAGCAAAAACTCCAGCAGACCAGAGCCACAACAAAACAATGTACATGAAAAGTGGATAATAGAGAAGTTACAAAACATGGATTAAAGACTTGTCATCAACATGAAAGAACAAATAATACCTGACAAATGCGAAATAGCATCTTTAGATTTGCATTATGATTAACAAACATTGAAACCGACATAATCCTTTGAATAATTCACATAGACACTCTATACACACTAGAAGGTATCTGTTCTTGCAGAGAATAAGCTGTTTAATTTGACGACTATCTTTAGAATATATTTTTTATTGATTTTTTAAACATTTGCTCGGACTTCTATAAATTCAATTCGAATTATTCTCGGCAAACTTCGGCCTTCGGTCATACCCTTAACAGATAGGAAATTTGTAATTAATAAAGATAAAATCGCATAACGGGATTCCAGACGATTTTATTATGCCATAAACTAATTTCCGATTATTCATATTTATCAATTTGCAACAGAACATTGGCCCCGTTATAATAATCGTTTATTGATTCCATGTATAGTAAGTAACACAGTATGTGTTTATATTGCAATGCTACAATATAAGTAATGATACACTGAAATATAATGTTTGCTTGTTTAGCTCATATTTAACAATGTAATTAGAGCTTATGCACATAGTGTGAAGAAAATGTGTATCATCCAGTGACTGCATATTGGAAATTCTGGAACAAGTAACATCTCATCATCAGTGTCGAAACGTTCACATTGCTTTGCTGGTTTATGACAATGTGATAAATGCTTTATTATATTTACGCTAACTAATTACTGGAGTTTGTGCTAATTTTGCTATATTTATCATACAATATATTGAATTATTTATAATTCATTGAAAACATCAAATTTCTAGAAAACGGTTATTTGGCTTTAGTTTAGAATTTTGAAAATTTTAATTCAATTACAATTTTTCTCTGTTAATGTGCAAGAATTATTAACATTTATCTTCAATTTGCTGTTGTTGTATTTTTTATTATTGGTGCGGATAGATAAGTCCAGCTATCCATATATCGGGTGGAATGTAATTGCAAGCTACACACAACAGAACTTTGATAATCCAACGTAGGGACCCATTCTTTCGTTCGATGTTGAATTGGCTTCTGGTATTTGTCAAATGATGTTTGCTGCTTTTATAGAGTTATTTTCAGACAATTGGAAATCACTTCACTTTAAAAGGAAGCTTCTAAATTGGAATCATCAGAAAGCATTCCGAAAAAGAAGGAAATTGTATTTTATAAGCTTAGTAACTTAGTAAAGCAGCATGGAAACAGCATTAACTTCAAAAATATGTTGAGTCAAACCTGCTCAACATCATTTGTCAAATGTTTGCCTCTAAATCTGAAATAACCAAATATGCAAGAACATTTTCCAAACGAGAAATCTTTTCTTGGAAAAAAATTGTATTTTTACATATTGAAGCGGAACATCTCTTAACCTGCGCATACACTGTGTATTTACAAAGCTTTTAAAGCTAACCTCTTTGAAATTTCAATGCAAAATAAATGTGAAAGCTTCACTAGAAGTCTGCCAATTTTTCCTCAAATACGAGCAGTTTTGTTTCAATTAAATGAATTAAAAGCCTGAAAATTATTAATGTTCGCCTCTAAAGAAACATTAACAATTGAAAGGGGCTTTCGAAAGTGCAACCTAAGCATGATTTGTAGCTCGGCAACCGCAATTGATGACGTTGCACCCCTCCGAATGTTTTTCAGAAACCGTCGCGTGATTCGTGAGTATTTTGTTATAAGATTTTCATCCCCCCAGACAAGATTAACATCTTTGATTGCCATTGGTATTGTACCTTTTGTTACGGAACTCCTTAGCGAACGATTATAAAGTATTTAGAGCAAATTTCTTTGTCCTGTCTATTATATTTATAAATTGCTCTTAGCCGAGCGATCAACTTTTGGTGTTAGCTGATATTCAGATTAGATAACATCCATCCATATAATGTCATTGTTGCGAAAACTAATAACAACTTCGTCATTTCCTTCTTTCACATTTCTGTATGGAAGCCTCGGTTTCATCATGAATTTTTAGAAAATGTCATTCTCTTTCTAGTTCTTTTTCTAACAAATCATACGTTTCAAAATAAAAAAAAGCTTACATGTAAGGCATTGTTTCACTTAGCACATCAGAACATTAATAAGGACAACAATTTTAGTTCTCTCCCTCATGATGAATAATATTCTCTCACATACAATTCATTACGAAAAGTGTATGTTTATAAAACCGTTTTAATATTTCGCCATTCGGCAATGTTATTAGTTATTTGCAAAAATAATCAGCAGACTGTTAAAATGACAAACGCTCTTTCTTGGCACAAATATGTGTTTCTTGTTTACAAATATGTTTTATGTTTTCTTCTGTAATATTCTTCGTGACGGAACGAACTCGCAATGGCAATTGACAAATGATGCCGACGAAGTAAAAGTGAGATGGGTAACTGTGGGCCAGTCTATCATTGTCATTCCATTAATTTGTTGTTAATTTAAACATCTTGAAAATTGGCACTCTGCCATTGGTTTTTTCTGTTTACCAGCTGTTTGTCTTTCACTTACTATAATACGTTGCATAAAACGTCAATAATATTTTTATAATCAATAAAAGGTAGCATACACCTTCTTCAAACTGGATGCTAGAGAAACATAAAGCCGTAGTGAGGATTATGGTGGATTTACGCTTTAATCACCCACATATTTAGCAGTTAAACTTAGAATTTAAAAATAACATGCTCATTTATTGGTGTTGATTGGATCACTTTCAGAAAATAGACAGAGATTAATTGTTTTGTTTATTAATAATGCGAACTGCAGTCAATAAATAGCAATACCAGAAGTGACATTGCTTCGCATAAAATGTATGCCAATTTTTTGTTCATCAGTTAATAAAAATTAATTGGTGCAAAATGTATAAGAAAAAAGCCAATTATTTAATAAACTCCAGGCTACAAATATTTTTAATGCAAACCGCTCCATTTAGGATTTTCACTAAGTTCTGTTTGAGTTTTTTGAGTAAATAATCGAATTTGAGTAGCTAGAATGGCATCGGCGCAACGACCGATTAAACAAGTAAAATTATGTTCAAGCTAAAGTTTCTACAAGCCAAACTCTATAATATAAGGTTATATAAGAACTATATTTGCACAGAATATAATTCTAGGCCACTTTTGAGAATTTTTGATAAAAAGTCAACAAGACTCATCAGAGCGGAAGAGTACACTACAACATTCCCAGTTGAATAACCCTGGTGAATAAATCTACAGACTGTCACTTCCATGTAGGTCTTTTTCTTCTAAAATGTCCATTAATTTTTCGATTTCAGTTATAACACAGTAAAACTGTAATTTGAGTAAAAATAGGTTTACGATTAAAAAGCTAAGTAATTGATACTCTTAACCGCAAAATTCCGACCCAATTAAAAGCTCACAACGATCAGTAGTGTGCACGTAAAAAAAGTGTCAATGGCAATTCAGTGATGTAAAACCAATTCGCATGTTATAAGTGATCACTTCATAATTGGACAGTTAGCGAAAGCTCGCTTGGTTGAAAAAGGGTGGTGGTTCACTCCTGGCTAAGGGGTGGGACTGTTTGTCCGGACCCTTCATTACGACCCCCCAGTTGCACTAATCTACAGAGAGAATGCTCTATGCGCCACTGGTTGGTTAATGTTAGGCAATGGAGTTTACCAGTGTGTATATCTATGTATGCAGTAAGTCCCAAAAGAAAAGTTTTAAAGTTTAAAAAGTTTTTTTTGTTGGAAAAACGCAGGGACTCGTCAATTTTTGTTTGCAAATGTGTTTTTATACTGAACTTATTTATACAGATGATCCAAAAAATATTTACGATCATCAACTTTCGTACCTTCTTGGATATTCTGCTCTCACCGTGCAAATGGGATTTTAGTCAAGACGCACAAAATAGTTTTAGCGTTACGTTAATTGCGATTTATTTCTGCTCCGTGCCCAAAACTGTATAGTCAAACTCAAACAAACCCTCATGTGCAGAGTTTTGGAAACATTTTAAAGAGACAATCGTCAAATAACTCACAAATTGTAGAACAGCAATATGATTAATTACATGAGTTGCACAGGTGCGAGTACAATAATTAATTAATGTATAATTGTATTCATATATGTTTAAGCCAGCCTCTGTTTCTTCTTTCATCACTCAAACGATAAGCAACTGTGAGAACTCTGGCTTGAGTAAAATATGATGTAGGTACGCAATAAGAAACTGTTATCGCTCACACTGCTGAAAGCACGTAATAAACGGTGATTAACGCAGAATCAAATTAATGATACTGGTGTTTAAGAATCTTATATGAGCTCTGAAATGAAAAAGTGGCAAAACGTAGAAACACAAAAGAAAAACCTTATTGAACACCACTAAACAAGAGAAGGAAGAAAGTGTACTCGTTATCCGCTGTCTGATAAACTCACGCAAGATTCATTAAAGCAGCAGCTGCGGCTGTTGAAATTTTTAAAATAGCATACCATTTGTTATAATATTCATCGCAAGTGTTGTTGCGGATCTGGTTGCCAAAGCAACTAATGATAATATGATTTAATATATGAAAAGCAACACTAAAATCTCTACATCCGTATGGAAAGTAATCCAGATTATTTTCAGTGACTTGCCCATTAAAATTAACTTAAAACAAGAAAAGAATTAAAAAAACTAAAAGCGAAGAAATATTTATAAACACTTTCAGGTCTAAAATTATAAAGCCATCAAATAAATGGAAGTAATCATTAACTCAAGTGGTGAACAATTCATGCTTTGGATATGTTTATGATAATCGAATCGTTACTCCAAAGTAATTGGAAAATGTGTACATACATACAAAATTCTGAAGAAATTTGGTTAAAATCACACATTTTAAAGTATCCATTGAAATTTCAGAATACAACAGCTTGGGGCTCGGGCAATATATCTGATCTTATTTCTGTGTAAATCTTATGAAATATGGCATTAATATAAAATCCACATCGCCATACAGTTAAAATGTGTCATGCAGATATTTACGGTCAGAAATATGACCTGTCATGTTTATTGCCAATGGCCACTCCATATCGTTTAAGAAATATGCACATTTATAATCGTTGCTTTGCAGACCAATGGCGCAAAAAATACTTTTTTTATCCACGTAAACTTGATATTCCGTAATCCTTTGCCGCTAATGTTTCCTTAATCCTGGCGCCATCCTTTTATTTCACCATAAATCAAGTAAATGTTTACTAACACGAAATGCTTATTTCAGTTCTAGGGAGTTTAGGATTTGTTTTTCTCTATCAACTCATCCTAATACGATCGATATCTTAGGGCATTACATATGACCAATATTCAATTGACCGAAAACTCAATGGATTTCAGGATATGTGGCGCGTATTAATTAAGATATGTTTGTACATAAAAGAAACAATTCATCAGAATCAAAAAACTTAAATAGTAGTTAAGTTTTGAAAGAAGTGCTTATAGTATCTAATGACAAGCTTAATATAGTCTGTTATAAAGTTTTATGTAAATGTGAATTACTGTCAAAGAAATCACTAGTTCAAAAACGAAAGTATCTCGCCTCAGTAATATTTTTCGCCATAAAATCTGTGCTCTTCAGAAACCAACCAAACATTCCAAACTGTGTCTTTGATCAGATATTAAGTGGGCTTCTCATCTGCCTCTTGGAAAGCTCTCGTATTAGTTTTAAGCTGTTTTGAAAATAGCGTTCGGTTTAATAGTATCTAGAAATGTCTAAAAAAAAGTAATACTTTCAAAATATTCAAGGTGATAAAAGAACCCCGAGTCTCCCGAAGAGGGAGCTCTGACTGGCTCTAAGCCATTTGCTATTCATAGTACGATACTTAAGTAAGTCCATGTAGGGTATAGAAATATGGAAGTGGTTGGTAATCCTGAACCTGTATTTACAGTGGACTTAAAAACGAAACGTCCCTTAAACATAACTTAATGTTGTGAAAAAAGCGCTAAGAGCAAAAAGCATGAAGAGGTATATAGGGAAAGCTAAAGCAATTGGGGCAAACGTGATAGACGAGGAGCAGATGAGATAACCAATATATAAATATCTGAAAGGAGGGAGTCACTAGAAAAAAATATAAAAACCAATGAAAGCGTAAGGAAAGGTAAAAAAATCGGATAGTTAGACCACCTTTCCAAAATGGGTAGTGAAAGACCAATGAAAATGATTTGTCAAGCAAGAGTAGGTAGTCGAAAAGAATAAGGAGAGGCCGCTAAAAATACTGCGGTATAACACAATGGCAAACACTCGCATAACACTCGTTAGGGTTCAAACAAACAAACAATGCATGAAAACAAAAAAAGAAATAATAAACGAAGAAAAAGTCTAACAAGAGATAAAAACTGATTTTACATTGAAGTTGCTATTTAAATTAAGAATTACAAATAGCTGGTATCACCAAGACATTTGGATACACTTTGGCAGGACTTAATATATAAGGAGAGGAGAAAGTTGAAACGAATAATGATGACTTTTTACAATGAGATTTAAAAGAACTCAATCTGTTTAAAGAGCTCAAATTGAAACTCATCAACGTATTTGAATAAAGCAAGATAGAAGATGAATTTGAAATCCTGGACTACTGAGCAGAAAATTCGGAATAAATTATCTTCGCTAATGAGAACGAAATTACAGCTTTGAAAAAACGGACGTCATTAGCCAAATAATGCAAAATGCCTGTTAACACAATTAAAGGAGTTTTTAACGTTGTCAGTTCTATCAGAAAGGAAAGTTAGGGTCCGGTTAATTGGCTATGCTGTTAACAGAGTTCGTTTTCGAACGTCTGCCCCGTTCAGTTTCCTGTTTTCCATTTTATCCATTTAGTCATGCTGCTGCTAGCACCGTAATTGGAAAATTCACTTTGCATAATAGAGATTTACACTTTTATGGTGTTAGTTAATGGAAATGATTGGTTATAATGATGCACGACCGTGATCGAGCAATAATTATGCGATATGAGATTATGAGAGAATACTGTTTGAAAAATTCCGTTTAGGATCCAATCGACATTAGTCAGATCTAATAATCCATTGGAAAGTGGTTGGTGTTATGTATTTATTCACAACCTTTCGGTTTAGTTGCATCCTTTAGAGTCATCCATCGAATGAACGAATGCTTAATAAATGAATACGAAATTCGAATAAATCAATCACGCGAGAAGTCTTTAGAAGCAGACATAGTTCGTGTAACATGCATAATAAATGAATTAATTTGGTTCAAACAACTTAGAAAAACTTGCCTGAATGTACGTAATTGTATCCATTTAAACTAGGATCAAGAATAATGTTTCGTCAAAACCGAATTACAATAAAGCGCACGAAAGCAAGCAAATCAAAAAAATCGATCGAAAAGTTTGCCAGAAAAACTTCATTATGTGAAGGTCATGTTCCGAGCAAATTTCATTGTCGTTAAAGGTGAACTGATAGCAAAAAGACTATGCAGCAAGTTTAAGTAAAGTCTCTACTTATCAAAAAATTAGCTGGTCTGAACAGATGGATTTGTAAAATTTTATTTTTTTGTAAGTAGCACCTTAAAGTTGCACCAGTAAGCGCTTCTGATGTATATTAATGAAAGGTTTCGAAAAATTCTACATATCTTATGTTGAAGTGAACAAGTCAATGAAATGTATGTAAGTCACTAATTTCCAAGTTGAGTATTTCGTACGCCAATGACCGAGCGAAGGGGGCTGATTTATCAGTATAAAGTGGTTTTTTTTATCATCCAGCGGGGTTTAATAAAAATGGACATACTTATCTCGTTTTGGAGATTAGAGTCAGTTAACAAGGCATTTTTGTATAATGATAATGATACTAAAATGCGTACCTCCGGTAACATTCTGTCCGCCATGTCTTCTTGTATCATTGACCACCTGAAAAGTATTCATAAATTAGTTTTAATAATATTTTTCACCTTTTATACAAATAGATCTCTTGAGACTTAAAAGCGCCTATTGAGACATTCATTCAAATTAAATTTATTTTATAGCTATTTTAAGAAAGAAGAAGCCAGTTAATATCTAAATGTGTTCATCTGCTCGAATCCTTCAGATAGGTAGACTTTATACACAAACAAAAATAATGGAGATATTTTTTTTGTTTTTTGCATTTTAAATCCGAATTACAGAATAGAAATGTTACCTCTCGTACGCATATATTTACTCCAGTTGTTTGAAAGAGAATTTAGTCTGTTAAATGGACAGAAATTGGAAGCAAACTTCAAAATAAACACGCTGTATAACTAAAAACGCTCTAATCAAAGAAAGTTTCCGTTAAGCCGGTTTAGACGTGCGGATTCTTTAGAAATGAGATTGAGCCCCTATAAATAATTCAGATTAATGTTTATCACAGAAGCAACATTGAAAGCTTCATTGAAAACAATTTCCATACATGCTTCTGAGCGTGTCGGAGAATTCCATAAACAAATCCGATGTGAAACTAAAACATACATTATGCATTCAGCCTCCAGCTAACTGAAGATAAAATGGGATGGCGCAAAATGTTCGTTTTAAAAAATATATATAAGGGATATATCCCTTTTGCTGGAGGGTGTGAAAGTTTCCATCTTTGATATAGAAAGTCAACCAAGGAGAACAAATCTCGTTATTCAATCACACGCCACGAAATTCTGTAAATCCCATCAGTCATGGTGTTTTATTTCCAATCGCGTTTAATGGCAAAAAAGTTTGCGCGAATCTGTGGGAATTTAGAGTGTGTTTAAGAATCAAACTTTTTAGGGATTGGGATTGAAGTGTTGCTGGCTTAACTTGATTTGGTGAATACCGGAGGAAGTTACCTCCAATTGGGGAACGATCAAAATTAAAATTGGATGTTGTCGATTCGAATAGTCAACAAAAAAAAACATAAAAGTTAACGATGGGGAAACCTCCCTGCATAAAGTCCAAAAATTATTTATAATTATTAGAACTAAGAGAGTTCTACGAACATTCGCAAACTGGTTCGAGAGAAAAATGCGCCGGACCGAGCCAATATATACGTAATAGGTACTCAACTTACTAATTGAATCCTAACGAAATAGAAAATCTAATTAAAAGAGTTATCAAAATAGTACTGTGTTAATAATAATAATAACGGCGGCTTACATTGTAATCACTTGATTTGAAAAATTGTCGTGTGTAAGTTCATTGCAGGTATAATTATTTGAACCGTAGTAATCGTGACACTATTAAAATAAATGACAATTCGTAAACTCAAATAGGGTATTTCGTAATTACAGTTACTCCATAAATAGGCGAAGTAAATTATATTTAATTGCACATTTTCCGGAATAGCATGAGATTTGTCAGAAAATTGAAGATAATTATACTGTACAAAAGTTTTTGAGTACTTTCGAAATTTTTTATACGCTGACTTCACGTATAGGTCCCGGAAAGAATTAAAAAGTTGTTTGTTATGCAACAATTGAATGAAAATCCTCAGATATGCATAGACGCCTGTATACTTATACATTCGAAAGTTACATTATTTAAATCGGATGCAAAGAATGTTATTCAGATTTTTTCCTCCTACAAAATTCTGAAAGTTTCTGTTGAAACTTCGCATTTAAAAGTAAAATTGTTCGAATACATTTGGATATTTCAATAAATTTTAATAACTAAACGTGATTTATATCACCAAAGCGCAAAGTGATATTCGAATAACCGGCCGAAGATAAAACATTGATATTAGATTACAATTAGGTGGATATTTATGATTGATTTAATAACAAAAGTGCAAAAAATGTCATTTTGGTTTAATAAGAAACCAATTGTAAAGTTTTCCAGCTGTTTTATTCAAAGTCAAAATGAACACTTTATTCTAAATTTCTAAAGAGAAAGGAGCCCTGGTGTGTATTCTTATTGGAGTTATATATTCGAAAAATAATATATAAGATCAATATTGAGGCAAGAATATTGAACGTTTCATGCCTTCGAAAATTGATATATTCAAATGCTATTCGACAGTCTAAAAATTAATAACGATCCAAAACTGGGCTACGACAATATATAAGATTTTTAAATGAAATGTATATTTCTCTATAAAAATATAAAACTGGCAAGTTGATCTACTTAATTTTTTTGGAGTTGAAACACATTAGAATTTAAAGAAGCCTAAGCGGTCGAAATAGGGGCTTCCGAGTGTTTGAGTGCTTACATAATTTAACAATTAAGGTCTTTTGAAATAAAAATTTACTTAGGAAGGAAAAAGTTTCAAATACTTATGTTCTGTAGTTGCTAAGACAAATTGTCGGTTATTTTTTTGCTCGACATATGTTGTACGAAAATGTAACAGATAAAGCCAAAGAATCGGAACACAGAATAAAACAAAAATTCACATTCGAGTGTCAATTTTACTCTCGAAGTTGCGAGAAATAGTCTCCTGCTGTATTACTTCGTATACAAAATTTACAAACCGAGTGAACATCTTGTAAGCTTATAAAAGTTCACCAAGCGCTAGATGTAATTTTTGATAAAAGCGTAGCCTTTCCATAATATTTTCTTTCACTTCAGCTACTCGATGCAGGATAAATGAATATACGTAATATAATATAAAGTAAAAATCTTGTTTCCGATTGTTTAGATATAGTGTGGCAAGTTATTGTATTTTAATCAAATGTGTTTTCAAATAATAAAGTTGCTAATAGCAGATTTGGAAGATATTTGCAAACATGTTATTTGCCAAATTATGTCAATTGGTAATTCGAATTGCTGCGTTATATCCTGTAAAATAAGAACAAAGCATTTTTTTATCTTAAGCTTGAGAAACATTTCTTCGATCTCATTGAGAAATCTTTTGGTCTCACCTCAGTGTAATTCCATGTTGTTCTTTTATCAGAACTCATGCAGATGGAAACTTTTCAAGGCTAAACTAAGACTGACTAGATATTTCCAGCTTTGGCAGGTGGATTCAATGAGTTCCTATTCGTGTTTGAAGCGGAATATACGTTTATAAAATTATAATTCTACCTCTGATCATAAATAATTCATGGCAGCGAAAAAAATTATGGAAAAAAACGACAGGAAAGTCCCGATGAGCTGTGCATCTCTTGTCCGGTGGGATAGCTGTTTTCCCCTTTTCCTTCCCCCAAGGGGAGGCGGATTTGACGTGCAGCAACGAAGTATTGATCGAAGTGGCCTCCCTGCTAGGCAGCAGTGGCGGAAGTGAAAACGAAACTGAATTCTAACGTAGCAGGTGTTGGCAATTATGAAACTGAAGCTGTATCAAAAACAACTCAATTTAATCCTACAATTTGTCCCCGTATGGGTATAATTTGACCATCAAGAACAGCGAAAACCGTAAGAGCTTTTAGTTGGTAATATGAAGAAAACTAGGCGCAGTCAAGAATTTTATAAATAAGACCTTTAATTTGAATTTTCATTCTCCAACGTATGTGAAACGAATTGAGATGTAACATTCCATTATAATTTTTCGTCAAGCTTTCACACAAACTTCATCAATTTTCTTCATTGCCGTTGTATTTTCCAGTCTCCAGGCGAGACCATGTATTGAAGTTTAACCAATTTCAACCCATTCGTAATGAAAGCTATTTAAAAAGACTCAATAACACATAAATTACACAAAACAGGCAACACTAAGGATGCACGAATGATTCTTCGGAGTTCAGGTACATTTAAGCAAAGTTCTCTAGTCAAATGGTGTTAAGAAATAAACCCCAATTTACTACTAGATATTGAAACTATCGTTCTTTCAAACTAAAAGGTCATTTAAACTTAGCATTTGGAGCGAGTGATACTTTTCTTCGGCTTTGTCATTCAAAGAGTTTTTAAAATTATATTTCCAGCGTCAAACCCATCGGTTCGTACGCACATTTTTGAAATACTAATTAGAAAAACAAGTCGGCAAATAATTTAAACTTGTTCTGTTTCTCATCGTTTAAATCAGGACTGTCACGTATTTTATAATCTAATTGAACAACATGGAAGTAATTAAAAGCGAAATTAACGTTGAATGTTGAACAAGAAGTGTGAAATAAGAAGCTCATACGGGTGCAACTTGCTGGAAAAAAATACTCACTAGATATGTTCCAGCGTTCATATGAACATAAAATATGATGTTCATGATATAAAAATCCGATTTAGTCACCTCAAAATTATATGGTGTGATAAATGAAAAAGTAAGACAGAGGCAGCTTCTGATACTGAGCCCCCAATACTGAAACTAATCAACTTTGTCATAGGCCAGAAACTGATGGAAGAATTGAAAATGATGCTAAAAAGTTAGTTGTTCTCGTTCATATTTGGAATACTTCTGAAATAAAAATATACTACTCTAAGTAGCTTGGAGAGAAAGTAGCTCTAAGAAACAAATTATCGAAAAAGACTTTGCAAAAACTTGAAAATACCCTCACTTCGTTGTAAGTTAATATTCTCAATTATACTTGCAGTGGGTCAGTGGGAAATACATGTTATCAGATTTCAAATTTCAGATAGACTTTTCCTTACTATTTCTTGTATAGTTTTCTGTCAATTTTGTAAAAATGTAAGAAAAAATGGCTGCCTCTGCCGAATACCTTGTTCAACCGGATAAGAAACTAATATAAAGTTTTAAGATTCATGTTTCGAGAAAAGAATTGTAATCATAATCACAAAAGTCGCAAATACCACAATCAATATAATTTCCATATAGTGTTATATTTTCTAAAAATAAAAAAAATTCAATGAAAATGTATGCGACTGATGGACATTCGAGAAAGATTCAAATGGCAAACTCCTTAATGGCTATTATAGAAGAAACCTTGTAGATCAATGCACTTAAGCTCTTTTAAAAAAATCAGCTCGTTCTGAGTACAAGACATGAGCTCAATACTCATTTTAATACACGCGTACAATGATGATCAATTGTATAAAATCAATTAAATTAATAACAAAAATTAAATAAGAAACGTGAAACCTTAGTGACTGAGGTATGTTTTCAATGTAAAACTTGCTGAAAGATAACGAAGTTATAAAAATAAAATAAATAAATAATAATAATAAACCTGCGATAACGTAAAAAACTAGTTATACAAAGGTGTCTGTCTTAAAAAAAAGTGACATTTTGAATTCGTTTGGGTTAATCTGATGTTATCCGGGCAAACTGGCGCACCTTTGCGACTTAACAAGTTTTCATTTTATATCAACGATTTTAACTTAATAATTTAACTAGTTTCGTAATTAGTGACTATAGCGCCGCCCCTGCTAGTGCGCCGTTCTTGATAATTTAAAACCTTGCCGAGACACAAACGACATAAAAATGGATTTAAACATTTTTACCTATTGCTTTAAGTTAGCACAAACAAACAACTCTGCCTTTATACATAAACACTTCCTGAACTAACTTCTTATTTCCCATAAATCGTCTTATTTTGCTGTTCGCTCCCATTCCAATGGGACTCTAATTGAAACTGAAGCATCTTGCATAATATAATTGAAATATGTACCCTTTTATTCTCTTCTTGTTGTGTAATTTCTTAATTGCCTAAGAATTCCAAGTAAATTATGCGAGCCATTTTATTTACGGGTTTTTTTATATTTAGCATAAAACGATTTAAGAGTTAATGCTTTTTATCTATCATCAAAAATTCATATAATTTAATAATCCGAATCTTAGTAAGGCTGGACTCTAATATCGACATTTTCTCTGCTAAGTTATAATTACAAATTACTGCTTTTAAACCTCTCCTAACATCACTTAAAATGGCCACATTTCTATAAAATATTAATGCTAATTAAAAAGGTTTTAATTGTAAACTTGAATAAGCAAAGAACAAAGATGCCATCGTGTTGACATTAATATTAATGTAGAAACAAAACATATTTTCCATGATGAATGATTGTTACAGAACTGGACATACATTAATCATCATTAATATTAGCATTTTAAATGAAATTCGAAACCATTTTACGTTGGCTTGAACAAAACATATTCTCCAGATGTAAATTAAATGGAAACGTAATGCATTTTTAATTGTCACAATGAAAAAATGCATACGGTTATACATTTTCTTTCATTACCCAAATAGAAGTATTCTAAATGAATATTCCTGATATTATCTTTACGATTATTATGGCAATATACACACAATGAAAAAACGACTATCAACAATCAAATAGTGCTGGAATTTGTAGGTAGAATCGATAAATAATTGGCAGGCTTTGAATTCAACCCACTTTCTATATAAATTATAACATAATTTCATCAAAAATACCTCTTGTTTTATTGTCGTACGACAAGAAGAAAAAATGGAAAACGTTTATTTTTAATGTCTTCCTTCTGCCATCTACATTTCTTGGAAATCGATAGCACAGTCTACCGAAGAACTTTCAGACAGTAATAATAGATTTATGATTTTATATTTTATGAAACAGGGGTCTGGGGCGTCAGTCATGAAATGTCGATCTCAAAAAGTAAAAGTAAAAACCGGCAGTTAGATAGGATTTTTACGAACTTGTGAAATACATAATTCCTGCATTCTGAGTAAGTTCAAAGCAAACAAGATCACAGTCACTAATCACTAATTGATTAAAAGTCGGCTGGTTCAGCGTTGCAAGTACAAGCAAAATAACACTATATCCATGCAATCATTGAAAGGATTTTTTTAAATTAAATCAGAGTGAATTTAAAACCTGACATTGCTGAACCGGAATTTTTCACTCTGATTACTAACGCTAACAACATTTACCCGCTTCAACTTTTTGTTCCTATTAATTCCCCTTGGCCTTATGCGGGTCGGGAATGTGAACTTTACAAAATCAGCAGATTAAATTTAAACGAAGAAAAAATCGGAAAATCCTGCTTTTTAATCAACTCGCTTTTCTACGGTTTCTGATTCGTTAAAAATTGATTAATCCCTTTCATTTCGCGGACTGCCTGAATGAAATATCGGTCAAAAAGTAATTTAATTAAAGATGTCAATGGCTGAAATTTCCAAGTAGCTAAAATAAAGACATATATCTTGGAGTTTTCACGAATTCATGCAAGAGATTTGTCACCTTAAATTCCAACGCTAATTAGACATTTAAACATACATTGGTACATTGAAACCTCTACTTGTTTGTGTTGGAACTTTTACTTGTTTGTGGTAGGTTTGTGTTTGAGATTTTTTGTATTTTGCGTTTTTTCCATTAGTCATGATTAAGTAAATAATCAACAACTACAGTATTTTACCAAAGTTCCTGCATTCAGCTTTAACTTAGGAGGTATTGAAGAACTTTGCTTGATTGTCTATCAAGTCGAAGGCAAAAATTTAAATGATCAGATCACATTGTTGAGTTAAATGATTAATGAATAAAAACATGAAGTTAATAAAGTTATTAGTCACCGGAAAATGAATTACTTCTAAATGTATTGCAAGCATTAAATTATGTAGAACTTATAAATGTGTAAATAAAACGAAAATATTTAAAAGTCTCTACTACAATGGTATCACAAGAATTATATAAAATAGGAAAAAACCCTGCAGCTCCTGATGGCAAACATCCCAGATGTCTAAACAAACCAGACTTCTTGACAGGACAAATATTTAATAAGATACCCTTAGGCCAAGAAAGCGTCGATGTAAAAGTTTCACAGATCGATGAAAGAGTTTTCAAACAACATGGACTTTTGTCGAGCAAATCCTTTGTTGAGTACTTTTCTCAGAAAGGGATGGCAAATATTTTAACATGTTTTTCTTTCAATTGTGCCTAAAAGCACCACCTGCTAGATTTTCTTTTTAACTTATTTGAAATGTTGATGTGTTTCTTGACTCTATACATAATAATCAAAAATATTTTTTTTTTAAGTATCTCGCAATAATCGCAAAATCAGTAAGTTTAAAAGTGTTATATAAAAAATTGGTTGTTTGTTATCTATTAAAAGGTTTCTATTTTTAGAAATTACTAGATCGACAACATCGACTTGTTGGCCCATTCTTATCAAATACTAGAAGTAAGTAGATAGTTCTAATAAATTTATTATTACATCCTATAAAGCCGACCGGATTACGAAATTGATTAATCGCACTGTTATACGAGTATAAGAGGGATCGTAATTCCTTCTGCCATCGTAACCGGGAAAATACGTCTTTTAATCAAGATCCGCTTTCATCTAATAAATGGGATACTTCGCATTACACGTTGTTATTATGGTGTAATTAAAAAGACATAAATAAACAGTTTTTCGCAAAAGGTTTACTACACACAGTAAAACTAAGACGATATGGCGGTGATGGGCACTTCGTTCGATACGCTACTTTTGTTTTATATGAGAATGAAAAGGGTTTATTATTAGGCATAAAAAATTGACTATGAATCGACGATGAGAAAAAGAGATGAAAAGAAGAAGAAGAAGAAAGAAAAGAAAATGTGAACAATGCAATTCGCAACGGAGGTAGCTTTAAGTGACATTGAATGTGTTATTTTTTGTAAAACTATCATTTATAACTTAATACGTGTTGTGCTTTAAGTGATGATCGTCATAGTGAAAGTACTTTGCTCAAAATCATTTATTATCAGTAGGTAAAAGATAGACATAAAGATTAGTATGTACCTACAGAAAAAAAGAAATCTCATATATTCTATTCTTGAGCTAATCTTGAACATTATTTGCGATTCAGTTTTCCTAAGGAACCAAGTACGGAAACTTTATTTTTCTGCACCTACATAGTTTTATTATARTTTGAAATAGAATTTAAATAAAAACTAGCATATTWWGAAAATTTWGACACTGACTACTTTATTAAATATTTTTATATTTATATAGATTTTTATGTTTAACCAAGGCTACTACTACTACTATAAACAACCGTAAAAGTTAAAGTGGAATGTTGTTTACCATTCATGTAATTTTAGTGTTAATAATTATGTTGCGGATTTCACACAGATCATTTWAAAAAAATTATCTCTGTGTAGAATGTCTCATAACCGAAGTCAGTAAAATGCCATTACTAAATATGCAAAAAGCACGTAATAATATGGATAGTCAACAAATCGCATGTCAATAGTCAACAAATCGCAAAAAAATGTAAATGTTAAATAGCGATATATTTTATGGCATGGAATCTTAACCTTTGCAAGAAATGTCAACAAAATAATTGACTGTTACCCAATTACTTACATTACAGTTGAAAGTGATTATCCAATTCTTTGTTCACTTCGAGAAATTCTTCGATAAGAGTCTTTTCAAAATRATAACGATAATAGAAATTAAAAAATAAGTGAATTTGGTTAATARCAARTAGTAGCATAGTAGTAGAGAGTAGYCTGCTAATATCTGGTAGTAGTAATCCGTAGAAATTGTAAATCATTAAGAAGTGGTTTGTTTTCCTTGTTGAATGTTGAAAGGCAAAGCTTTGGTTTAACCAACAAGCAGACTGAAAATTGCATATTTGCAACTTTTAAGTAAGATTTATTATAAGGTCYTTAAAGYASGGTGTTCATTGATTTCCTTCTAAACTTCTTAAAAAGTGGAAACAGCCAAGGATGAYAAACAGATGCCGGATAAGAAAAGTGTATATTTATTATTGATATTAAACGCAGTTAATATGTAATAAATTATAATGCTGATAGGTGGTRACCCAATTTAATAAATTTTTACAGAGGACATAAAGAACTGCAAAACATGCTAATAAATGCTTGTATGTGTATTGGTTTTTTTAAATGTTTATCTGTTGGTTACTACTTCTGTATTTKTATTYTTTTTTATCTGTAAGCACTTTAAAGTAATGTTCGAWTATATTATCTGTGACGCAATTTTTTTTTCTGCAGGTTACGACCTATAAGCTAAGGGCATCGATAACAATTTGTTATCGATTGTAACAATTTCACAAATTAAAGCTACGTTTTTGCAGCTATTAAAAATAATTGCTTTGGTGGAATGAAAATATCAATGCACATATATTCAGCAACATATAACTCTAGTTAGCAACATCCACGAAATTTACGAATTATTGAACACTAATGAAACGTTTAAAGCACAGTCGCTTATTTCCGCATCGTAATTTTGTCAAATTAATCTCTTGTCCCTTATTATCTCTAACTGTTTTAGGGTTCATTGTAACCATATTCCTGTTGTTCACATGCAAGTGCAATAGAGAAACTTGTAATAAACGGAACGATCGTGGCGAGGACTGTCTATTAACAATGGCACTGCAATTATATTATCTGGGTGTGTGTCTGTTCATGTTGCAATATAATTTGACAAATTATAATCAAAATTGAAATTAAACCATCGTTGCAAATAGACGTAACAAATAGCTGTTTGGTTTTAAAGTTGGGCCGCACTGTCAGCAGAAGAAGGGATATAATATGAATGAAACAGGGGAATTGACTGGAATTGACTTCCACCAATAAAATAAAGCAAGAACTTCATAATTTCCGTCTCACTTGACTCTCAAGTTGATTAATATTATTTTTTAATCAATAAATTTTAATCATTCAGCATAATCACCCTATCAAAATGAGAATTCTCCCATTTAATTGCGCGTTCCCTTCCATCGGAGAATATCAATTAAAACTAAACTGGTTAATTGAATTTAAAATTGAGTTAATTCTTTTGAGAGCATCCGCGATAATTAACATTGTTTCAGCCCTTTTTAATTGTGGAAAGAGCCAAAAAACGCCAGACGACCATTAAATTGTTTAGGCAAGCTAAATGAAGCGCAAACATAACTTAAACTCAAGTTACCTTTTACAGCGTTATGGGTCCTTGGAGAGCCATTCGGGCCGTTCCAACCATTTCTAAGACAATACAGCGGAATTATTTTGGTTTTCGATGATACTCCATCGTTGAATTACGAGATAGGTGGGAACTAAGTCGATTACGATACARGYWYTTACTTCAGTGGGGAATTGGARWAAATTTCGCTGTGCATCTAATCTATGCAATATTTTGTTATTTGCTAGTTTATATTGATGCAATATGTTTCAATGTAGATCAGAAGCGTTATTTTGMAGATACGGGAACAACAAGCAAAATGGTATTTAAATGTAACTTATTTCTTTTTAAGCGCGTTTTGTTTGCGTCCTTTTCAAATTTTCAGTAATTTTGTTCCGAATCGTTAATCCAATTCGTGGGAATAAGCAGGCACTAATTTATCGGTTCTTTACTGAACACAAACTGATGATCGGTGCAGTGCGGGATTTACTGCTTAAGATAAATGACCTCCATTAAAACATATTATGACGT
>NW_026018611.1:7655913-7689173 GCF_020466585.1 Dendroctonus ponderosae
AATTCTGTCTTTTTTAAAGACAAAAATTTTTGAGGCGAAATACCCAAAAAGAAGTTTGTAAAAAATGAATCCGCCTCAACAATATAAAACTTATCTATGACGTGTTTTGTCTATGTCTAGAGATTATGTATCTATATCTTCACAATTTTCATCATCTCCTAAGTCTTTTTTTATCTCCAAGTCGTCAAGGTTTTAACTGAAGCTTATGGAATGCATTTTTTATTATTTTTCAAATATCGTTGATTGCGTGTGGTTAAACGGTTTCAACACACACTCATAGTATTTGTGTTGAAAACTTGTTTGTGAAAACATTGTGAAATAATCATTTGGTGATCATTTCAAATTGATCGTGCATTAATGTAAGTATTCAATTTATTTACATTCACATAAAATTCAAGAATAAAATATCCACAAACAAACAACATTGACTACTGTCAATTCGCAGCTCTCACTTTTACTTGAAGACACTGGAAAATGCTTTATGATATTTGCATACAAAGATATATGCAAATATTAAGCGATGTTGCCTTGCCAATTTACATGTCAAAGTATCCGAAACCAAGTCGTTTTCACGTCATTTAGAAAGTATAAAGGGAGGGTGGCTGTTGACGTAGGGTGGAAGAGCCGAAATCAAAAAGAACTTGTCACAGGCAACAGCCTATAGGGGTTGGGGCGAAAAGTAGACAACTAAACCAGAATGGAATGGCACTGAGAGTTCAATTTCAGGCAAGAATAATGTCTAGATATTCCCCAAAATTAGGCGTTTCTGATGTTTACAAAGTCAGCAAGATACTTGTTATTGCTCAATATAACATATAATTGTAAAAATAAGTTTGACTTTTTCTATATTCTTTTAGTCTTGGGTGTAAACAACCGATTAACAAAACAATTTTGAAAAATGACAGGTATATAAATCTGAATTGAAAAATCTATAATAAAACCAATCTAAATTTTATTTTAAATCAGTATTTTCACTTCCTAAAAGCGTTAACTAGCAATTTGTTTTAAAAAATACGTAAAGACTCTACCGGGGTCCAAATGACAAAAAATCCCCGCATTATTATCGGATTAAAAAAAAACCATACACCTGGATCTACCCAAATAATAAGCGTAATAACTAATATGAAAATTGTACCAACGATTTAAAGCTAATTTTTAATTCCTGTACATATTAGGTAGGACAGGTATGACTAATCGTTTTGACTGTCACTGATTGTAGAAGAAATCAGATGTAAATCTTTATTTATACTGTCTGATTTTAACCTTCATATACCTATACCTCAGCTCTAGCATGTAGAAATAATATTATCTCTTTCCACCTTAAATAATCTTTTTTTTTGTTTCGCTTGTGTAATGTAGCTATATTTTATTTCAGGTTGTGTTAAGTTTTTTATAACAATTTCATTTTGAATAGTTGATATTGGTAAAACAAATACGTGTATACACATAAAATTGGCGATTGAAAAAGATAACTGAAACTGAAAACAAGAAAATAAAATAGCTGATCACTACTATTTTATCGAAACTCAATTATTTTATCGTGCTTTGGCGAAGGTTCGTGCCTTCAAGACTAGCAAAAACAAGAATAGATAACAAAATCACTAAACATTATTTTTTGTTCATTATGGTCACTATTTGAGTTACAGTTGGTTTTAGTAAGCAGTTTTCTCAAGAATAATCGTACAATTTATCCACCAAAAGTATATAAACTCATTCAGGATCAAATTTTAAAAAAGACTGCGAATACTTAAACAAAAGCCGAACCCAATACAGCATCAGATATCTTTTAGATCAGGCTTCAAACGCTGTAACAATCAGGAAAATATGTACCTACCTACTGATGATTAACAAAACGAAACGTAGCAATTGGAAGTTATAAAACACAGGACAAAGTGACTGAAAAAACCGATAAGTTACTGATTAAATATGCGTTACTACCGAAAAAACGAACTGAATCGTCCGAATTTACAAATCGATGGTCTCTTAAACAGCACCCAGCCTAGCAGGGCTCGTGCCCAAAACCGCAAGTAATTGCCCCTGGTTGTGATAATTGACATATTGACTACGTCCATGACAAGTGGTTGTTAGAATCGACGAAATTTAGAACCCTCTGTATTCGCACCGCAAAGATTATAGCGTTTTTCAATGCCAGAAGCGATCACCTAATTACTAAAGAGCTCTGAAAGTTGCAAATCCACTCAATGAATTGTTGCATGATCATGTAACTGTCACGGTATAAAAAAGTTGTGTAACTCCAAAACCCATAAATTACGTATTTTATACTTGATATATATTTTATACTTGAATATTGTGACTGAAATTATAATTTCTAGCATAATTGCAAATTCCATGATGAAAAGAATGATTGGAAAATGTGATAGCCAACTTCACCAAATATCTGATTAAAAACCATGCTCTGAACGAACTTTTTCCAGAACCTCGTTAAGATTCTACGGTGATTGGACTTCAATTTTGATTTCGGAAGTTTCAACAATAAAATTCTTTTTTCTCAAAAATCTTCAGGTTTTTAACAAACTTAAGATTACCTTTTGGCGATTGCTAGCCAATGTAAAACATTTTTCTTTTGATGTTTAATTAAATCTGTGGGAAAAACGAGGAAATATGAACATTTTAGATTATTAAAAACTCCGATTCAAGCCAAAAGCCGCCAATCATTGATCATGTTGGATTCAAAACCTTTGACCGATAGTTCTAATGATGTTTCTATAAGGCGCAATGAAATTGAAATTTATTTAATTTATAAACGAATACACTGTTAATTTTTAATTGATGTGGTTACTGGTCGCTGCTTACAAGTGAAATATTTACCAGTCTGCAGACTAAATTGAGGTAATATTGCTTGGACTTAAATGTTAGTGATAAGTGTCATGAAACCTGGGTTATATTTCCAGGAATTCAAAGAACGAGTGCGTTTTGTATAAGCTTGATTGCAAATTGTGTGAATAATTTTGAAGCAGGGGTTGTTTTGATATATAAATTTGTCGAATGTAAATAAGCAAGAATTGGGAATCGATTTTCAGTATATTTTCAAAGGTGCAGTCTTCTTTCAACTAAGTTAAAAAAATTGACAAATATACGACCACGAGTAACTTACATTTCCCAATGTAGATAATAGACAAACGGGATTAATTAGTTAGATGAGTAGGTATGTAAGTATGAATGTAGATATACGAATTTGCTGGCAAAACGCGTGAATTAAATTTTCTGTAAAATTATACCTACATTTATGATCGGAAAATTAAAAATGGTATTTCAACACAGCAGAACTGAAGATTTTCTAACGCATATAAGCAATTTACATGAGGGTCCCGAGATACACATATAAAGAAATAAATAGCAACAAAATCTGAACCTGCCATTGTCTCATTAGAAAAATTGTAACATTAATTATTACTTATTATTATAGAAAAACGGAACAGATGTAAATAATATATTGAACAGCACCTGAATAACTAAGTGAATGTTTCAAACTAGCCATCTATTATATTCACTTTTACTTATAATCTTTTATAAGATATATAATCAGCTAAATAAATTAAATGGAAACCTTTTCGAGAATAGTTCTAGGTCATTGAGGTATTTTTGTTTGTAGACGGATTGCTTTATATGTATCTATAGAAACACCAATTTTAAACCATGACGAAATATAACAGTAAATATTGAATTAATCTCAATTTGCAGTCTCCCACAAAGGTTCAAGTCTGCAGATTTGGAATTGTGTGCATTTTAAAGCAAATATAAAGCTTGACAGGAAAATGAAAGAATTATTGATTAGTGGTGTAGTTCCTCAAGCACGTAGATGGGTTTTTAAAGAAGCTCTTAGAATTGAAAAAACAGTTTTCTTTTAGCGAAGTCCAATCGCGCCTGTTTACAAAGATTTTATGATGCCCATATTACATTACGCACTTTTCCCCGATTTATTGACGAATAAAGTGGGCCTATTATTGGTCGTTCTTGGCCGTCATCGACTTTACACTTGGATATTTTTCTGATGACAAATTGGTGCAATTTCAGTAAAACCAACATATATTTCAATTGTTGGGTGTTGGTTATGATGTATAGATCATAGAACATGAGCCCCAAAAGTTTTGCTGATACCAAAATAATTAGCTGATGCCTCCAAACTGACTAATTTTCTTTATTAATATGACAAATACTGTTATAATCTAGCAAAAAAGTACTTTTGTGGAAAGGCCATTTTTGATAAACTCTTTTAATCGAATGTTCAGCAACCAGATTTATTAATGGTTGTTTTTATAATTTCTAGTTCGGTTAGAAGTTGATTTCGTACATTATTACTCATTTACCAGAAAAAATGGAAAAACTGAAACACCCATAATGCAGTTCTACTAATAGAATATATGTTTTCCTAAATATGATCCCAAATTATGTTTTATAAAAAAATATACATCAAAAGCAAAACTGCATGTTTCACATGATCAATTCTCGATCTCAATAAAGTTACCTATATTTTAATGTATTTTACAGCTTCCTCGAAATGCAACTTTGGGGAAAATGCATATTGTATCTACCTATAATAAAATCTTCTAGGACAGAAAGACCGATATATAGATAGGTCGATGGCCTTTTACTACTAAGTACTAATAAAATCTTCTATTATTTTATTCAGTATTTACCATTGAAATAGGAATCTACTGAAAGAAAACTTGATTAATTTTATRCAATAGGTACTTAGTTACGGCCGTTATCCAAAAGGTACAATTCTGCCCCGCTTAATGCATTKTTAAATATTTTTCTGCAATATGARGGTGTGAGAGTTGATGCAATTTAGCAGAGCTAATTTAGGGGTAAATTTAAATATTTTCGAAAACTAACCGACTACAAACAGTTAAACGGAATAAAWTGATAAGCMCTCCAAAATGGAATTGGTTAGTGACGTGAGATTCGGTTGTTTTTGAATACTCGTTCTTCGGATTCATTATTCAAGTAGGTACCTACTCGGTTTCGTCGTTATTCCTACGAAAATCTTGGAATAGATTTTCGGAAATTCGGATTTTGCTTTTGTTAAATTAACCACTAACCTGGAATTATTACTAGATATATTATTTATAGCTATTGTAGCCAAAACCGTTATCATTTTMGCGATAGTTTGTCTGTTTCTAATAAATAAATACTTACAAGATATTAATCGATAACATCTGTTTCGCCAATAAAAATAATATTTTGAAACTRAAAAGTTCATTTTGAGATTTTTGTCAAAAAATGTATATTTTAACTCATAGTCTCAATCGGATTGTTAGCTGCCTTCGTAAACTTTTCCAGGAACAGTTTTGTTRTAAGTAATATGATGTAAGTAATAAGTCTGAGTGAGTACGAGTAGTAACTTGATCGTTTTATAGTTTGGTTGAGGATTCGTTATTTTAAATCCGGATGATATAGTTAGAAACTTTTTCCCATCACTCCTAGTGACAGGACAAATCGTTAGTTTCCGCGTTGCAGAGACGAGCAGCACTCAAACGTTCTTAAGTTCCCGGAATTTCCTAAAGTATCGTTGAGGTCAGAGAATTATTATCATCTGGTAATTCCAGTTACACCCCCTCAAGTCTTCGGCCAACCGCAAAGTTGAAGCTCAAGGTTGCACTATGTCAGGTCGTAGTTGCGTTCAGAGCCGTCAGCTGGCAGCTGCTGGCGGGTTGCGGGACAAAAGTTGTTCGGACGCGCACAAGAGGCGGGCTCTCAACTCGGTAGGGTTGGTGAGCGACCGCCCCCAGGCCAACAAACTCTAGGCAAATTTTCCGGCAGTCCGTCAGTTGAACGTTGTTCGTGTGGATCGTTGCCGCTCGCAGACGTTCGGGAACGACGATCGGCGATCGCCTGTGTTGTCTGTGTTGTTCGCAGACCGTTCGGTAAGTCTAGTGTAGAGGTGTTGAGGTTACGGTCGCTACAGTCTGCCACCGAGGGCTTTTTGCTGCTGGGCGAATGCTCTCATCGGTTGTCATCCCATGAGCGGCGGGCCTCGGCCTCCCGTGCCGGGTTTGATCCCCCTGGCGGCCCTGTCCCGGCGCCCTGGGCGGCCCCGCCGACGGCCTGAGTCGATCGATGTGGGCGCGGGGTCACGTTGTCTGGAGTCGCGCGCCGCTGCCCCCGGCCGACGCCGCCACCACCGCCGCCGGGCCTCTGCCGCCGCTCCTGTTAGTAAACAGAGTCGCAGCTCATCGCCCGCTCTAGATCGACCACCGCGGGTTAACCCTATTTTCGTGTGGGTCCGGCAAGAAGATACTCGCATCGTGGACGTGAAATGCGAGGATTACGACAAAAGAAATCGAATCTTATTAACAAAAACTGCCCACGGTTGGCGCGCCATCCCGCGTACCGAGATGCTGGCCGCCCCTCGGGGGTCGGCTGAAGAGCCTCTATCTTCGTCCTCCACTTCGTCATCGCATGGCCACCATCATCGCCATCACCACAAGCGGCGCTCTCGCAAGTCAAAAAGCCAACAATCCACTTCAGTACAATGTCCAGAGACCGAGTCCGCCTCGGAACCATCCTGGGTGACATCGGAAAGTGTCAACATTGAGTCTCTCCTACCGTCCCATACCATACAAATCAAACGAATACCATCCTCGGAAGATTTAACAAAAAGTGTAAACAATGCTCCGGAGCAGGATTTCGCGCGCACAGTTCCGGAGTGCAGCACGCCCGATAAAGTATGTGACGTCAGCCCGCTCGAGAACTTGCTCGCAGTGGCGGAGTTGGAATTAAAGCAGCACATGCAGTCTGGAAACTGGAATCCCATCCCTAAAGACATTTCAAAAGACACAACTGGAACAACACTGCAGGGTCACAGTGTGGATGATGAAATCAATGAGCTGCTCAACACCAAATCTCGGGATATCGAAGCGGAATTAATTGATACTGGCGACAAATCGCAAGAGTGCAGTTACAACGACGACGACGAAATGTCCATGAACGACATTTTGTCACGGTTGGAACAGTCTCTCCAAAGCCCGCAGGGATTCGGCTCAGAAGACGTCTTTGACGACGACATGCTCGACCACAACTGCAAATTTGATAAGAACTTTACCCTTTCTGACGAAACTAGCAAAACTGTCAGGGATCAGAGCGAAGAAACAGATCAAATTCCTGAATCATCCAATACCTACAGTGTCGACGCTGCAAAGAATTACTCAGAAAATAATGCAATCGATTATCACGCAGAGATGTATCCAAGCGAAGCAACCACATCAGAAATATTAGATCCAGTTGAATCCTTACAACCCCCAACCCCGAGGCAAGATGAAATAAGAAACGAATATCTGGAAGACCTCCAGCAGGCTGAACATAAGGAGGAAAACCTGCCAGATATTCACGACTCCAAATCTCAGGAATATGAGGATAAAAACAGCGAATCCTCCAAGGACCTGCCCGAAGACCACGCTCCCTTAGAGCTGGAAGATGAAAAACCTACACATCAACCCCCAGAAACCAACTTTGAACCACTTGAGGCCGAAGAAATCACAAGCGAGGTCGCAGAAGCAGCATCCTCGACCACCCAGGAAAAAGACCAGTTAGTTTCCAACGATAAAGAATTAACTGATACTGCCATTTGCTTGGATTTGTCTCTGAAGAATAAACCCTCCGACTACGGTCCAACAGATCTTTCGATTCGTAAATTCGACTCCTCTCCAAAATGCCAACCACCACGTCCATTGTCACAGAATTCAGAAGCGATCCAATCGCCACAGCCCAGTGGGATTCCTGCTGTTCCAGCCTCGCCAGATATTGTCACCACAAGTACCTCAATCTCAAAACCAAGATCCGTTTTCTTAGAATCGCTTTTGGCCACATCCCTAAGCAAAATGGCGGCTGCTGCTAATGCCGAAAATGTTTCACGCAAATCAAAGGAACCGTTGGATTTGGGACAATGTCGTAAATCTGCGAGCCCTACAGTTACATGCTCCGAAGAAATTTTTACACCGTCAGATGCAGAGCCGCCATTAAAAAAAATGAAGCCTGACGATATCACATTGAAGAATCTGCTGGATAAAGACATCGAGACGTTGGAGCAAAACGCGAAGAAAACGTCGCAGAAAGACACTTTTATTCTTCCGGATACTCCAAGGTTGCTGAGTTTACTCAAGGCATCGAGTGATACGCAGGATCCATTAGCGGAATACAAACAACTGCTGTTGGAAATCGATATTCCAAATCCGCTGATGGTCCCCAAAGATGTTTTCCCTGATCTGTTGCAGCACCCTCGAAGAGAAATTTTGAAAATTCTTAGCGGCCATTCCAGTAAAAACGTTTCTCTGGATGACATTCTGGTAGTGTATAAAGACAAGCTTTTAGCGGCCATAAAAAGCAACTCGAGCAGCACCAAAAAGAATTCAGAAAACATCAAGCCATCACATAAGCAGTCCGGAGGGAATAAAAATGTTGAGCAAAATAACAATGTTAACGAGAAAAACTTTACTGGAGATAATGGAAATAAAAAGAAGACTGCTGACAACTTCAACAAAAATAACTCAGCTTCTCCAGATAATAAAAATTCTCTCGCAAACGATATTGATGCAGCCAACGAAGCGGCTTTCAATCCATTGTTCTGGACTGGATGCCCTAATCCCTTTGAAGCTATGAATTACTCAAATCACAATGAGTTTATTCAAGCTTTATACGCTGCTTCTTCTTTGCCATATATGCCTGGACAACTGGGGGAGTTCCATCCCAGCATACAAATGATGCTGGGCAATAAACTAGCTGCACCGCTCGGATTTCCACCAGTCCCGCACATGGGATTTAACAATCCGTTTGAATTATCCATGTGGCAAGAAGCAATGATGCAAGCCAACATTTTAAAGAATAAGAATCCCTATGAGAATGCTCCGATAAATCCACAACCGCATCGGAGCAACTTGCCGAAAAAGAACCAAAGTCAGCAAAATAAATACAACGCACGTCTGGCTAATGGACATTCCAAAAACATATCACAGTCACATCAATCGCAGCAGCAGGGGATGATACACCCAGCATTTAGTCAAACGCCTTTAACAAATCAGTCGCCTTGGCAGAACCCATATTTAGCAGTGGGCAACTTTCCCCAAGGAAGCAACAGTCTTTCACTGGATACAACACAGTTCAATCCATTTAGCCATAAGAACAACATAAGTCCGGCTAACAAACAGAGCCAGCAACTAAGTCCACCTATAATGCAAAAGAAAACCAGGGAAAGTCTAATGCTTTCTCAGTACAACGATCAAGAAAAACGATTGCACCATCAGATGATGCAGGAGCACCAGAAAATCCAGCAGATGCAACAGCAGCAGAAGCTGATCAGGCAGCACCAACACCAGCAGCTTTTGCACCAGCAACAGCAGCAAATGTTAGCACAGAATAATGGGGCACGACATTTACCACCACATATGACTAAAAAGCCCAATTCCCTAAACTCCTTTCATTTTCCCAAAGAGTGCTCCTCTGCGGAAGTGCAGAAACAGGCTGGTGTATCAGTTCCAATGGATCTATCTGGTGCTCACAGCATACAAGCGAAATCCAAATCGGTTATGGCTGGCAGCGGAAAGACAAATGGAATGGTCTCTTCATCGAGAAATCATATGGAGGATGTGCCGGAAGTTGGAAGTACAACGAGCAGCATTGAGGATATGCAAGATGGCCACGCCCAGTTATGGCATCCATTATTTGGCAGGTGAGTTTATGAGCTATTTATGGTCAATGGAAACATTGGAAATACATACGATGGTTGCACCAATTTTTTGCTAATGCAGACGGTTTAAAATCTTAAAACGAATCTAATTAAAACTGAGCCAGCTAAACAGGTCTCGAGGAGAAATCACTTTGCAAAAATACTTATGTACATAGTAATTCAGAACGATGCGAAATAATTTGCTAATAAATCATTCGAAGTACTTTTTTGGTAAGCCGGTTTAATGATGGTAAGGAGTTTTCAAATATTTGGACTAATCTGTTTTGCTCGAAGCAACAGGCCGAGCTAATCTTGATTGAATGTTTTTTACATCTGGTTTGATCGGATTACTACTCCTATACGTTGAATTAAGTAGAACACAGAATATGTAGCGTTGATATTTTGTGGAATCTAATGGTTTTATTCGTTTTGGAATATTTGTTATTCGACCAAAAGAGATAAACTTTCGCGGTCATTCCTTGAAGCGGATGAGTTTTTTGAGTTTTCTTTAAAACCTGAAATCTCACCAGTATTCTACTCCTATTCACCACGAAGAAAATTTATTTGCATTCTAATCCCTCTCATTTTTCACTTTTTTCGTATCGAGACCATTCTGTCTGAGAAAATCTGTAACTTCCGAGAAATGATTGCCATAAAATTAAAAAACCAAACTGAAAAATAAAAATGACGAAGCAATTTTTAGCACGCCATCAGAAATAGGAAGTCAAATTTCAACATTGAAATCTATGTATTTGTATATAACGTAAACCATTTCCCCAGAAAGCTATTCACTTTTTCGGAAAATTGCCATATTGAATGTTAATTTATTTTTTGTTCAAAAATTATGATTCAAGTCAAAAATGTAAACATGCTGTGAACTTATCAGAAGTAGAGTGCCAAATCACATCATCAAACTATAATTATTACAATAATTGAGATTACGAGATACAACGTGAGAGTAAAAGTCGTCATTTTTGATCAAATGTCCACAGAAGTATGAAGAATTATAAAAAAATATTTATAATTTCCATAAAATATTGCTTATAATCCTACGAGTTCCAAGAACTAGCTTTAGTACAAATACGAATGAAAAATATCTGGTTACTTTTTAAGGACAAAATATAATTAAGGAGACTGTCTGGTGATCTTCAACATAGATAAACAGTTTTCGCATAGATTCCCACTGTATATTTGCCTAATTTATATTGCTCAATTTTGCTGACCCCATGGGTTTTCATTGGTAAAATGTTCGTTATTAGTTACACAGGTGGATGTATTTCAGACAACATAATTTTGCTACTCTCTAAGGTTGCAAAATGAGCACATGGAATTTGATGCACTTTGCAATTGAGGTTTTAACCAAGACATATTCATTATCAAAAATACCTTTGGCTATGTAGTTCCAATCCTAGGAAAATCCGTTAACTGGTGGCCTGTACTTGGATTAGATTGATTAAGCTGAATTTACTAATCAGGATGCTGTGACCCAATTTAATTAAAGCCAAATCAAATCTCAAACATGGGCGTTTCCACTCGTGAATTAGCACAAAGCTATTTGTTATTTATATCATAAACATGGCAGGTTTAGTTTAGTTGCAGGGCAAAACCAACTCGTTTTATGGCTAATTAAGTCGACATCTCTTTTGGCTAATTTATTGTTGAATTATTTAGTATCTACTTGAAAATGTCAGTGTTACTCGCCATCGGTACATTTGAACGCGATATAAATTATTGATTTATATCACGCAAAGGTTAATTGATTTTGCCTGTAATTAAAAGAAAAAACCCGAATTTGTCGAAAAATAGACCAATACAATTATGAATTAATTCTAGTCAGAGCAAGAAGTATCATCATACTTTAGATTTGATTTATAGCATCTACGCTACGGTAAAAGTTCACTTTTTCAAAGAAAAATACACATTTTTTGTTTGTAAGTTGGTGCCCAATTTAAATACTGTTGAGAGTCACAATGCAAATTTGATTTGCTGTTTAATTGCAAAATTAGTTTTCAATTCTTGTAGGATTTTCTTAAAATGGCCTAAAACCCCATCGAATACAGCTCAACGTGCATTTTATTTTTTTCAAGATAAATATCTGTGTATACCTAGTCGTTAATTGCTACGCAGTATTATTTTAAAGGCACTAAATTAAAGAAAAACTTAAAAGGATTTGAGAAAATTAGTTTAAAAATGAAATATGTACATTAATAAAAATAAACTGTGCAGGTTGAGAAAATTATCTAGAAATTGAAAAAATGCATGCTACTTTTTAATTTTTCGCTTTTGACAGACTATTTCGCCGTTAAACTATTATTATCTTAATTTCTTTATTTAAATGGTTTAAGTCACTTTCCCGTAAGAGCTTCCATTGCTGATTATTCATTCAATGTATATCTTTGTATAATAATTTCTGTTGTTATTTTTCCAGTCAAAACAAAGGCTACAGTCCTTGGAGTCTTCCTTCCCTGGCTGCTATGGGTGAATAACATAGGTTTCAGCCTCCAAAAGGAACGTTTTGGAGGAACAATCAGCAACAGCTCTCCAGGAATAGCAGCCTAGAGCCACCATTCACAGGGTTCGATTTTGAATCATTGTTTTCTAAGTAAAACTGCAACGAAAGAAAGGGATGAAATGATTGCAGGTGAGTTAAAATTAATAGAATTATGTATAAGTACGTAATAGAGTTGAAGGTCGCTTTCCATTATTGTTAAAACTGGTAATTATGTGCTTAAACATAGTAAAAACATTAGTTTGAAGGCAAATCGTTCTGCCAGTGGTTAACCACAACTAACATTTGTTAATAAAAACGTGATAATGCAGATGTAAACAGGATGAACATGGTCACAAGCAACTTGTGATTATGGTTTATCAACATGGTTAATTGCTAACATGTTTTAGCTGAAACTAATGGAAAATGATGAAAAACAGCGAATTCAATAAAATGTCTACCAAACGGGTCAAAAATAGATTATTTTCATCATGCGACTGCATCTAAATCACTGTTGTCTAAAAACAATATCCAATGTTAAACCAAAAATAAACGTAATATACCAAGAACATATTTTATACCTAATCTATAATTAACTTTGTAGCTAAAGAATGCACAATAGAGCCTTGCAGTTATTACGGGTTTAATTCATATTTAATTATTGCGAAGGAAAATTAATTGCGAAAATATAATGTTAATATAAATGTTGCAGGATTGTTCATTTTATGATACTAAACCTAAATTTCCAAAGCTCGGACGTGTATAGTAAAAACCAAAGGCTTTGTTTGATGTGCAACATTGCATTTATAATTAAATTAATATTGACTCATGATGCAAGACAAAAGAAAATGCTCGCTGTATGGCAGAAATATGCCGTTTGAAATTAGCATTAAGAAATTTTAATTGAATTTCACTATACTAGATGAAATCGTTTGCGTTTGCAAATTGCGATAAGCCCATTTCCATTACATTTATTGCTATCCACATGACCCACATACGCTGATTTGGAAACAATTACAATCTTCTCTTATCGCTTGGAAAGCAAATTTCAGCACTCATTCAAATAATCAATTGATCGTTAAGTCATAACTATCGATAAGAAACAATTATGTTTTAGTCATAAACCTGTATGGCGTTTTATGCATCACGCCTGGAAATGTTCACTAACTGGTCGTATCCTTAAAGAAAGTTTCTTGCTAAATACGGAATAGATTTTTTTTGTAAATACATAAATGCATACCATACCATATGTTCAACTGAACACTGCCAAGTATTCGTCAATATGTTAGCAAGGAATGGCCATAATTTAATGTAAACGGAGCGGCTATGAAAACATTACACTTCTATTTGACCAAGATATTTTTCCAGAGTCTTGTGTACTCAAAAATGTTATTCCCGTCAAGTGATTGAATTAAGCGTTTAAAACCCTCTAATAAATTAACATACGACACTTTCAATATACAAAATGTTAAAAATAAGATACAATGTAAGACTGTGTTAATTCCTGATAGGTAGTCATGATTAACTTGTATGACTAGATTAAGTAAAATCAGCAATGCGTGCAGTTTTTAAGCAAAAAAAGAGTTACGATATATTTATTCCTCTGTATCTCCCTTAATTAACATATCAACAACTTTATGTAATTTTTACAGCTAGAAACTTGCAGTCAGTTCATCAGCGGAATGAATACAAATTACAAAACTAATATATGAAGCATATCAGAACTGCGTTCTCTCAACGGGTAATGATAAATTAGCGTTTTTCATTTCGCCTCAAAGATGCCTTAAAAGCTAAATTAACAGTCAATTGAATCTTGCTAAGCAATAAATTACACATATTAAGCGCCGTTATATTTATCTTTTGGATCGCTGCTAATGGTTTTCTTTTGCTGTTACATGCCTACAACTTCGAATCAATCAATGCTTCCCTAAACATACATAACAGTCATTGAACTATACAAATATGACTTTAAAAGGCAATCTAAAATGGTGAAAAACATATTGTCGAATGTTTCAATAAAAATGTATTTAAGCTCGGACCAGCTTTTATGAATTAATCATAGATCGGAACGAATTAAAGTTCAATTAAGAAGAAAACTGGAATTGTAGATATTGGAAAGTTACTTGAAAACTTTCCAATATAATTTTTTTCCAAAAAAAAATAATTTCCACTTTGGTAAATAGTGTTTAAGAAATGTGCTGATCCTTTAACGAACTTTTCAACAGCGAAAATTACTCTTCAAAAATGTACCCATTCGATAAGGACAGCTTATTTGCTGCAAACTTCTTCTGATCTTGATTTGATTTTATGCCATCAAGTAGCTCGGTTAAAACCCCAGGGGAAGTTGAATGAACTCGTCAGAGATATAAAATTGATTCGAGATCAAGGTTTTCTCTTACACTTTTGCGCCATCGAAAGAACATGAAATCGCTATAATTGAAGAAATGAAATAAATAAGAAATGTTATATTCAGATCTCTGAAATCGTTGAAATTCAGCTGTTTATTTGAACACCTCTGTCTCTGTAAACAGAGGCATATATTTTGATGATAAATGTATCGTAATCATAGATATTTCTACACTACAAATACGTTTCGTCCAACCGGAGAACTTATTTTTAACGTAAATTTGGTTTGGTGTGCCGTAGGATTAATAAACTATTTTCGTACCAACGTCGTGTCCTGAACTGCTGATTAGACCAAATGACTTTTTTAATTAAAAGTTTCAAGGAATGTTTTAACGAGCTTTTTGGCTGATATTAAATGGGGCTTCTGCAATTCTATATGGAGATTTTTTGAGGATAGATTTTCACATTAGTGGAATAGTCGAAGTTCTACTATGATTTAAACGCGTTTTTGGTTTTTATTTTGGATAGATAAACAAAATGTGTTCTCACTTGTACAGAATTTTGTGCAGATGTAGATTCGAAAAAAAGTTTCTTAAGTCTAGGTTTAAAGCTGAAACTATCTAATATCTATATGTATGTGTTCTAATGCTTTTGTAAAACGCTTTATATTCAGTTTAATTCTGAACTAATGCACTGTAAACTATGTACTTGCAATTGCGATTCTCTAGAAACGCAATTTAATTGAATTGAAAATGCGTACCGCTCAAAACTACACATGCTATCAAGGAGAAAAGTTTGATTAGTTGGGTTTATCTGAGAATTCCAAGTCATTTAGTCACAAGGCACAACCAGAAAATTCAAAGAATTCAGTGAATTCAAAAGTGAAAAATGAATAAATTGCTCTAAGTAAACAAATTAACTTCCCGCTTAAGGGCAGCACACGGTATAAATTATGGAAGTTAATCGGTCGTAAAATAAGCATATAAGCGGAACTGGCACAAAATACAAGATTTAAAATATGTATATAGAGATAGAGAAAAGAAAAAAGTAAATTACTAAAATGTGATGCAGTAATTTACTAAACTACAAAGTGAGTGTAAGTACGACATTTCGAAACATTGTGGAAAAATAAACTAAAAACTAAGAACACCTGCAGCAGTAGCAAAATGAAGCATTGCTTATTATACGTTTACTAATACCGAAACCTATAATTTAATTAAATGCAAGATTGCAGTTTCAGACATTAAATGCCACAAATAACTTTGACTAGCATTCATTCACCGCAAAATGTTGTAATACATGCAAAATCCCGATATTAATAAGTACTAACGGCGTCGTAAACCTCAAAATAAATATAATTTAATTGGTCGGACGCAAAGATTGCATGGCATGTCAACTGAAAAGATGATTGTGTGTTTTCCTTGAAATTTCCACTAATTACAAACGACAACGAAACATAATGAATCACTAACAAATGAAAAAGATCTGGATCAAAAACTACCACTCAGACAAGCAATTTAAAACAAGTTTCATTTGCATGTATGTATCTCTTTGAAAGAGCTGCAGCTCTTTTCTTTGACCTAACAGAACATAATACTCCTTATTTACACTGTTGATCTTTTGAAGCCAACAATGCAGAAGTAATAGAGAACCAGTTTAATCACATTCATCCGACTTTAACCCTTTGGTTCTTGCGGTCGGCCGGATTCAGTGGAGATGTAAATTGGTATTTGCATTTGAATATCGGACATAGTCCGGAACAGGAAAAAGTTGCTCCTTCAAGAACAGAGAAGTTAAGTATTCCCTTCATGTTTAAAATAGAATCTTCGCTCTGGCTGCGAACTCGTGACCCTGCCGAGTTGCCGGCAGTATTCTATGGCTCAGAGTTTTATTCTTGCGGACGCAAATCAATTCGCCTTCATAGGCTGTGGAAATTCCTGTAGAGGGATGTACATTGACCTTTCCGGAAATATTTATCAGCCATATTGGGCCAGTAAAGGGTTAAGTTTAGGTAATTCCACATCCAAGTATGAAAAGTTTTGCCGAAAGACGGCAGAAATGTTAACACAGTGCAATTAAAAAACAAGTAACAGAAGAACAGACCTTATATTTTACACAGTTACCCGAAACGATGATCTCTCATAAGAAGAAACAACGACAAATGAACCGATAATGATATACTAAAGCATCAGAAAATACAAAATTGTAGCGAATAGCTCGAGAAAATTTGCAACTGATCACTTTGATTTTATATAAATTCTGGGATTTTAAAAAGATAAATAAGAAAATTCTCAAACAGCCGACAAAATGTTGCCGAATCATATACAGTTAAAAGCGCCAGCTCATTAATTGCACATTACTTGTTTCATTAACATTACACAATTTTGGCATTGGTTTTCATGCAGCATATTTGTGTGTCGTTTTCTGAGGACAATATTTCGCCACTTTTTTTAATCAAAAAATCGCTCATGATGGTGTATTTTTGAGGTATCGGCAAGATTTATTAAGATGGTAATAATGAATAAAATTACATTTATTTCAAACAGCATCCACAGGATCAAATGTGATGCTTTAATGAACGCCAGATTAATGAGCAAAAAACATATATTTAGCATCAGTAAGATTAATGTGCCTGAGTGAAGGAAAATTAAAGTTTATTTGTAAAATTAAGTATGCAAACGTATAAACTAATGAAAACCTTATGTAAATGATGTGTACAAATGCGTATTACGCACATATAAATTGCAGTGTCTGATAAAATTAAGAAACAGATCTACTAAATGTCTGACATTGAACGTGAACAAATGCTCCCTTTTCAAGAGGCAATACATTTGAGGCAAAAAAGCAACGAAAATTTTGGAAATTACTGGAATTTAATGCATCAACTTTAAGCAGTAAATTTCACTTGTGTTTCATCGATTTCTCTCATACGGTGATCGTTTTCTTGGGAGTCATGTCAGTTACAAATGATTCGAAAACGCCCAACTGCCTCAATAAAATTCATAACCCTGAAATCAAATTCTTTCGCTGGCAAAAAACGGGAATTTGAGTTTTTATTTGGAACCGATTAAGGTTAGTTGTTTTAATAATATGCCTAGTTTCAGTAACAAATTCCATTAAAAGAACTTCTAACTATACGCTCAATTCAAAATCAAACTTTCGCTTCAATAAATCAATTAGAAATCGATTTCCACATAAAGAAAATAATTTAGCTTCATCACGGTGGCAGATATGTATCTATCTGCACAAAATCGTACATGTAGGTATACATTTCACGGTTTATAAGCAAATATAATATAATTAAATTTCACTAGTGTTATATAACTCTGGCAATGGCTCACTTTTCATAAATTTCACAAATTCTATATGGTCTTGAAGTGGTTCTTAGATTACTCGAAGTTAATAGGCCCTTGCCTAATTAAATATGTATGAATCCAGTAAGTAAGCAACGGATACGTTACATATACTACACACATTCTCAAATTTCGATCAAATAAATCAATATTAGAATGATTAATATATTTGTAATTTTTCAAGGCTTTGCTTTGCAGTTTCAAGGCATCTCTTGGTATTCGATCAAAGAGGGAACATCTCTGTCTTTACTAATCATGCCTAGTCTTATTTAAGAGCTCAAATGTTTCAGAAGAGGCCAAAATAGTTTGCATAGCTTTTCAATTGATGAGCTTCCTCCATTGCCTTCCCAACATAAGACACGAACAAATGACGGGGGGAAATGACGATCCCCAAATCCTCAAAAACCGAACTCTAGCTTTATCAATGGGGAGAAGTTTCCCGCCACAACCCTTCACGCCCTTTGTAAGCTTAAATGTGGCACAATTTACTAACGGCCTACAGCAACTTCCAGTGTCAGTTTTGTATTGATTTCACCGGGTCGATACTCTACCGAGAAAATTACGCCTCAGCCAACCATTAAGCCCTGTGTGTCAAATGGAAGAAATGCGTTATTAAATGGGCGACGTTGTCGAATTTCCCGGAGAAAATTTAACCTACATTCCTGTTTTAAATTTAGCTCTTTTCCGCC
Organism: Dendroctonus ponderosae; assembly: GCF_020466585.1. Classification (NCBI taxonomy): domain Eukaryota; kingdom Metazoa; phylum Arthropoda; class Insecta; order Coleoptera; family Curculionidae; genus Dendroctonus; species Dendroctonus ponderosae. The sequence goes on from NW_026018611.1 coordinate 7,674,472, forward strand.
CCAACAAATCAATACACACGAATTTGCGGATGTGCTTAAGTTGGATAGGTTCTGGATACGAACGAAGCAAACAATTTGAATATTTTTTTATCAACGTCAATAATCTGGAATAACGTGAAAACTCTAAAAATAATAGTTGTTTGGCAAAAATCTGAAACATCAACTATAGTTTATAGGAAGGGTCATATTTTTAGATAGGGGATCCAAATAGTAACTGAGCGAGAATATGGAAGAACGAATTTTCACTACATAATTTCTAACAGGTCGAAGAGATTCACCTAGAGAACTATCGCACAGAATATTGCTATTAAACACTGGAAGATATGAAATAGGTAAGTGCAGATTTCGAAATGCGGTAACGTCAGGCACCCCCGGGAGTGGTTTTGAGCCTATTAGCTCTCATCTGAACCTGGTCTGAACCCAGCTGATTTTGAATCTTGTAGCTTTATGGGCGGTTTTCTTTTTTTTTGGTTTTACTATACATTTTATTTTGTGCTGTGCTCCCAGATTAATGTATTCAATTTCCAATTAATTACATAATTTGTAATTTTATAAAGTTGAACTTCATATTATTATTTTTATACTTAATCGTAAGCCAAAAATTCAGCAAGGTAAACGGACTTTAATTAAACGTGAAAAACGAAACCATGAAAGCAAAATATAATTTCAACTCCTTTGCATTTTCAAGCTTTGAACATACAAAAATACATACTACGCTTTATTAATATCCAACAAAACATTCAACCACTTCAATTCAAATTCAAATTCATGCAAATACACGTTTTTATCTAAATCTCCACCAAACTGAAAGCAAGTCAGGCATTCTCAAATATGTATAAACACGCACACATAACTCTTTGTAGTGCCTTTATCCAGGATTGTATCTTTATTTAAACATTGCTTAAAAAGTCTAAAGTTAAAGACACGGATTACTGTTTATCTGGTGTATGTTTGCGTGTACTTTACGAATATGTTTTATTATCCTCTACTTTGGCAATTCATGAATGTTAATCATTTGTATTATTAAGCAGTGTTTCAATAGAAATTAAATATTTATGAAAGTAAAATTAACTGAACATTGAAGTCGATCCGGGTAATTACGAATGGAAAAGCGAATAATTATAAAACTGATCAGTTTTTCGGGATTTTCGGTCGTCGACGTTTCGCAAGCACGAGTGGGCTGCGTCCTCAGAAGTGATTACACTGGGCTAAGCTTTGGAGCGAAACACCTCTGAGGATGCGAACCACTCATTCTGACGTTTCGGGTCAGGAATATATTATTTTGCGGCGGTCTAAAAGCCCGAAACGACCACCAGTTTCAAACAATGGCCGCTAACGCCTAACTGATTCAATAATAGTTTTGTTAAATACGTGATAAAATCAAATTTATTACGATATTACATTACGCACTTTCCAGAATGTGTAAAAATGTAATTTTACATTTACCTGCCTTCTGCTCTTTTTTTCTTTCGTTACGTCTAGTGTATAATAAACTACAACTGACAATAGCGAAAAGTTTCAATAAAATCTTATGGTGTAAAGCAGTGCCTATTTTTACCAGAATTTCCTAGAGTTCAAAATAGTTTTTTTATTTTCTTTAAATTCTTGCTGTAGTTCAATAGACCACATGAAAAATTTTCCCATTGCACATATTGAGTTTGAACGATACAGATAGCGATTCAAGGAAAAAATATTCTGTGTTTCTCCTATACTGTGAACATGTTTTATTACCAGCCATGCCATGTTTAAACGCAATTAAACACCGCAGTGTTACGTCTTTTTTAGTCTTATTTCAAACACAAGATTCTATTGGACATGGAAAAGATCTAAAGCTCACTAAACATAAAATATCTTGAGAACTTTGTCGTCTCTGTGGTTTCGCGACAGCTGCTTGCTGGTGGGTAATTCCGAGGATTTTCATGGTTGATTCGCTATGTAAAGTAGATTGTACATCCACGCTTTAAATTGCTTAAACAAATGAACCTACCGTAAAAGGTACCTATCAAAATGCGGTCATTGCCATTGTTAAAAATGATGAAAACGTGATTAGCGGTTTCCTTGTACGGTAAAAAAACATGTTGCATGCTGCTCAAAAAGAACTTAATATTTATATGGAGGTGGTTTATTGTCTGGCAGCAGAGATCGTTCATCATTATGACTTTGATGCACTATTTTTTAAATATTTGAACACGAAAAGTCTTTGAATAGCTGAGTGCTTTTGGTAAATACGAATCGTCTCAGCTACATCAGTGAAAAATATGCAGGAATGCACTCGCATTTCGCAATTTAGTTGGCAATTGACCCCAAAAGTCATTGAACCTATTAGATTCATTAGTGGACATCATTCATAGCTGATGGAGTTGAACCGTTTATACTTTTCGATATGGATCTTTGAACAATAAACTTTATTTATCGAATTAAATCCGGTGCGTCATGGTGTCAATGAAGTAGGTCATCATTATAGATTTTCGTGTGAAATTGAATACGGAGCACACCAGTAGCGTGCAAAATTGCATAACTTCATGTTAAATTCGTAAAACGATATGCAGAGTGTTGTTCTCTTCAACATTCATCTCTCGCTTTGACCGATTTAAAACTGCAGATGTTTAAAATGGAACTAATTTCTACGTCGTTTTGATCATATTTATGAATATGTGGGTCCTTGACTATTTAAGGTTAAAGGGATTTAATGATTCCTTCAACAGATTGACTTTGAAATTAGGAAAATAAACTTATGAAAAATTCTTGTCAAATTTTCATATGATCACATTACCGATAAATTGCTTTCCTAACACAAGAATCAGAAAGAAGCTGAACATCGCTCGTTTTTATTAAATTAATGGAATACAGTTCAACATTGTCAATTAGTTTCATTTGTAACTAAAATTCTTCTGCACACATGGAAAACCCAAATAACGTTCCTCCTAAATTATTTCTGGCAAAAGTATAAAGTCTATGACTAATCGTGACGAAACGATCCAAAACAGACAGGCATTTAATATGAGTTTCATATATGTATAATGGGGCAACAAGTGATGGCGTGCGAAATAACAACTTAAGTAGCAATGTGGGTTAAAAGTGCGCAAAACCAGACCAATGAATTTGTAAAAGTATCACAGATTAGCAAGTAACAGTCGGATCTACATTCAGATGAAAAGAATCAGTTGTAGGACATCAGATTTGCTACATAGAATAATAATAAATAAAATTAATACAAAAATAGATGTACACAAATATAATTACATAATTACACAGTGCAGAAAGTGCTAGTTTAATGGGATTATTCTATTAATGATGATGATACATAATAATTGCATTCAAAATATTTGCTTGCATCCAATCTCTTTGAAGTGAATGGGTAATTAATTACCTACATCTGTTGGGTTCATGTAAGTACCTATGTTTAGTGCAAAGTGTACAAGAATTTTGCGTCAAACGTATTTCAAAACTCTGATTACTTTTTAAAATTATTAATGAACTATTTCAAGAGGGTCAATGTATATGTGTGTAGAAAACTGTATTTCATGATAGAATTGTATTTCCGCAGGAAATGTAGATATGAATTTTTTCTGCATCTAGCATTATTGACGTATTCCAAGCGGGACACACTCGGCCAGAATAATGCCAATAAAATGTTGCTTTTCGAGGAAACACATTGTGTTGATTCAAAATTAATTCAAAGTTTTAAATATTTTCCTAGGCAGAAAAGTTCTGATGATATGTCTAACTCAAACTTGCTAAATGAAAAGTTGGTACATATATCAAATACTTATCGGAATTTTGAAACTCAAACTCAAGGATTATGAAGCATTTCTAAATTTCAGATTTTGCCTTCAGGTATTATCTGAACATAACAAACGAACTAAGTACATAGGTACATATAGTTATATAAATAAATTAAATAATTTGAAACATATTCTCAAATTAAAATGCACTTTTCATAATTCATGAATCATTTTTTCTGGTGCGAATTATTTCTCGCGGCACAGAAATAACGGTTATAAAGAAATAGGATATAAAATAATAAAGAAGCAAATTCTGTTCTCTTAATGAAACAAATGGAGAGAAGACTATTATTATTAACTTAAATGCAAGCAAGAACAATTAGAATCGGACAGTGATGAATATATTTTTCCAATAATTTCTCCGAAAATGTAAGACGAAGTTGAGAGAATATTCATTAAATTTTTTACTCATTTGTCGAAACTTTTACTGTTATTGATCTAGGCCAGTAATGGATTTTTATTAGCCGGAAATAGCGAAGAACAATTTCTAATGACAATTCATTCCTATCGTTAGTAGCAGAAAAAAATGTATATATTATTCAGTTGAGAAAGCTATTGTAAAATTCGCACATTGTAAAAGTACTCGTTGAACCCATTTCTCGTCCCAACCATATAATTTTCTTATTATCGGATATACTTAAAGGAAATTTCTTCGTTATGGGAGTTTCTAACAATCCCGAATTTCTATATCAATTTCAATTTAACAACATTATTACCAATAATAAAATGATGGGTGATGTTGGTTAATAAAAAAAGTGTGTGGTTTTATTCAGGTTTCGTCTTTTATTTCTTAATTTGATATAATATTTCACTAACTGCATTAGTTGATTTAGATATTCTCCAAAAACATTAGTAGGAAGTAATTTAAAACCTTCTAAACAGCCAGAATTCTTTATGTAATATAGTAAGTTTATTTCCTGTTTGTTCGCTTACATATTTGTTGCCTGGAAGAGTTAATCCATCCGTTCCCACAGGATCTGTAAAGTGCTGAGATAAATTTTATAAATCTTAAATTATCGGTAAACAATTTGCAAAATTCGCCTAAAGAATCTTTAGAGTTAAAGAGCTTAATCAAATTAGAAGAAGCCAGCAGCACACTATGTAAAAAGTATCTATTGATACCTACTATAAAATCGTTAGAACGTTACAATGCAAATTCGTTCAAGATGATTTACTAAACCAGTCAATAGCCTCATAAAATCCACTTATTTCTACTCACTTTTGGTAATTCAAATTTTGTGATCTTTGTCTGTGTAATTGGCACTTTTCTACCACAAACAACAGTTATTGGTGTTCTATTGTGTTTAGTCTACCGGCATGCTTTAACAATGGAAATTATTTAGCATAAAATTAAATTAGAAACCTATGGGTTGCCTATATACATTCGAACCCGCATGTGGATGTTTGTTTAACTGGAACTGGCTTGTCGAAAATTCAAATTGGAGAAATCTGTTACATATTGACATACATTTCCAGTTTGAGTATATTATGTCTCAAGCACACTCAGCATTCGCTCTCGTAACTGATTTACCATTTGCATCGGCAATGATGAGTTAAAAAAAACTGTTTTTATCATCATAGGCTATAACTAGGGAAACGTTGATATCAATTCTGGAACGATATTCAATATAAGCTGACAAATGATATAAATTATTCGAATGAACAGGAGCCCTTTAGCTTTTAGCCAATTTCCCAAATTCATTCGAATGATTAACAATCCTCATTACACGCCGGTTGGATAATATATTATTGGGTAATAATTAAAGTGCCACGTTTATTGTGAGCAAACCTTAAAGCATTGGGCTTATTTTAATTGTGTAACAACCAGCTCGAGGTAACTTTGAGCATATTTTAACAACTCTCCAACGACATCTGCCAATGTTAATGCTTCATCCTTGCATACTGACTGAATAATAATGTTTTGAAATATAAAAGATGAATAATTATAAACACTAACTCGTTACAGCATTAATTGAACTGTCGAATTTTTATGCTGTTCAAAATGGGGGGAATATGGTAGGGAAACGTACGCTTAAAGCGTTGTTTCCTCAATAAATAAAAGGATGCTTAATTGATTCTCACTTTTAGTGCATCCTCTTGCATAATAATATTTACTCATGCGTTTTGTGTTAAATAGTTAAACTAATAAATATACAAGCTAACTTCCTTGCCCTCTTTGAAGGCAAGGTGTTATTTAACGAAACAATTATCTCAGAATTAACAGGATTGGTTTAAAATTGGATGCCTTTTGTAAATGTATTTCAGCTATTTTCTTAGTTGTTTCTGGGAATTGAAACTTACAATTTTTGATTAAATAAGGAAATAATGTAGTCAAATTTATGTCGGTTCCATACCACCCATAAGCCCATCTTCATTTCAGACTTTAATCAACTACCAGCCACGTTGAGAGTTTGATTGTTTTCAAACATAAATTTACTCAATAATGTAATATAAGAGTAAGGAGGCGAAAACTACACGATGGAAAATGTATGAAATTGTTGTCTTATGTTAGGCAAAATGTAACAAACGTGACACATTATCGGTGTGTTTAATGTTGATGTTACAAATAATTCGCATTCGAAATGCCAGAAATCAGATTTGTTTTAAGCTGCCTATAACGTCTTACAGACCTTAAATTCTTCAAATGGTACCAGAAAAGTTTAAATTAAATGTTATTTCCTAAATCAAGTTCGAACTTTTATTTATTAGATCAGTCAATTTTATTAGAGTTCAGTTTAGCCAGTTTCACGTACTCAATCCGTGATTATTTGAACACGAATACTGTTTAATTTATAAGTTTAACTATTGAAACAAATCATCAACTTTGTTACTTTCAGAATTTATAAAACGTTCTTTCTTTTCAGAGCACCAACATCGGCTTCCTCAAATCCAAAAACCCCCATCATTCGATCATCGTAAGTAACTATTCCCAAAAGCACTTCTTATGATTCATCTGTCTTTCTCTGAAGATGTCGGACCTGAATACAGCCAAGAGTATACTAAATTATACATAGAGCTCTAGACTAACCTATTTTTACAACCACGTTTAGTATAAATATTCGATACACAATAATAATATAAACTATGTAGTTGTATTTGGACGTTTGATATACTTGAAATAAACTCAATGTTTATTCGGCAACATTGTCTCTGTATTTTTCCAGCAACCGGCCTCAATAATGGATGAGTTGCATTTTGGATGTGTTGATTTCCATCCGTTTTCATCAAAATATTTATTTCAAGTATAGATTTAAAAAAAACTGACATTCCACGCTTAAAAAAATGTTCCTGATGTATAAAGTGAATGTATCTTAAACACTGTGAACAAACGTTTGTAAATAGTTACTGTCGTAATTTAGAGTTTGGCTATAAACTACTGTAAATAAAAACTGTAAAAATGTTAGGTTGTTCATAGTTACTTGTAAAGATTGTAGCAAATTAAACTTTAACTGATAAATAATGCATTTTGCTACACTGTATTTAACCATTAAACGTTCAGGAAGTATTAATATTAAAAAACTAGTAATTTGCTATAATCTCCGACTATTTTGCCACTAGGGCGTCAATGTATTTTATCTACATTTTCAATATGAAATTCATTTTAAATACAAATTTTCAGTGCAATACTTTTGTTATTTGGTGATTTTCTGTTAAGTTTCAGTTATAACTGTGCATGTTTATGAACTATTTTCTTGTACATTCTTCAAGAAACTGATGGATAAATTCTATGAATTTTGAATCCTGTACAACTTGATTATTCCAATTCATTGATCGAGGTATGAATGAATCGCATATACCATGAGAAATTTATGATTTAATTTACATGGACTTTCAGTCTACCCGGTTGTTTTATTAAACATCGAAAAATACTTCACGATGGTACCTTTATCCATAACAAATATTGGATGTTAAAATATACGATTCACTCATATCTAATTGCAAATATATACCAAACTTCTCGTTTGGCTTTAAATGTTTAATAGGTAGCTAAATTGTTCTTTAGGGTACTTTTCTATGATACTGTTGTTGAAAATAATGAAATTTTTACTATTAAAATTTACCAATTAGATTTGCAAAGCGATTTTTGCTATTTTTCAAAGCTTCGTTGGCACAGTAAATCTCATAACTATTTCTAACTTGAAAATTAAATAATAGCGATTAACGGAAACAAGAAGCGCGAAAAAATATATTGGTCGCACAAATAAACTATATTTTATGAATGGAAACATTTGTTTCTTATTTTGTGAATGTCATTTGGCTATCGATGTGATGTAATATAAGTCTTGTTTTTTGATGTTACTTGTTTCTGATTACATATATCAATTCGTACAATGTCTTTATATGTATCTGTAAAGGAAAATTTTTCCTCGTTGACATACTAATTATTTTGTTCGCAATTCAATAAATATTCATTGTGATGGCATATAATAAATAATTAATATAAAAAAAATTATAAAAATCTGATTGAATTTCCCAAACATTTTCAATTCAGGTGCAAATGAATTTACTGTGCGATAGCTACTTATGTTGTTTAATTATGCTAATCAAAACTGAATGACCCAAACTTACTGTTCTGAATAAAAAATATTAAACGATACTAACACACGGTTTTATTGCATATTCGCCACCAAGACACATTTTGAGTACAAAGAAATGTTTCAGGGTAACCAACAAGTTTACGAATTTATGACTGCACCAAAAAATAAGACGGTTAAATTGTGAACGCAATTAATCCAGTTGTTTTCGTTTTCAATTTGCATTCTAGTTAGTTTTGTAGAGCATTGAGTCGAGTTTCTTTAATTTGTCTCAGGTTTCTTAAACAATTTATTTTGGTTTAAAATTTGATATCAAGTCGGGTATAACAAAACAAAATTACATGTTTTTCTTGCGTTGAATGAACAAATAAGTCTGCTACCCTCTTTCGGGTCTCGGATGGCAAGAATATTTACTGAAAATATCAACTGTATTAATAAAGAACACAAACACAACCAATGCTTCTTTCAATGAGGTTGACAGTATCTTTCTGTTTGCTTAGAGGTCGCATATTTAAAATTTTAAATTATTATGGTGCTAGAGAATATTTTAGGTGCAAGTTTGAAGTATTCTCGTAATTTTATTCAAGGCTAAATGTAAAAAATCTGGCTTTTATTTTTGTTTCAATTATTTGATCAGTTTTCTCCGTTTAGTTAAATTGTTTTACTAATGTTTTATGTGAATTATTAATTTGCCTTTTACTACTGCATCACTGATTGTAAACGGAACGAATTATATGCGAAATCAAATCACTTCGAGAAGTTGTACATGTTATTTCAATTATTCAATTAATATGTGAATACAGAAATAGATTTTTGAGAAATTGAGTTAAATCAATTATCGGTGAATAGAAAATGACCCCTGCTTGAAACATTTCAATCAATACACAATGGCTGGTTATGTCACAATAAACCGATACTCATATAAATGCCCAATAATACTTACGTTGCATTCAAACCAATATGGGTCATGTGAATCGACTATAAATGAATAATATAATCCATGAACTACTTTTATGAACATAAAATCGTTTCAAATTGCCGTACTTCGATATACAATTAGACGTATAAACATGTATCAAATAATATCTATATAAAATTATCTGTGAGAAACACTGTCGATGTATACAAACATATCGCAAATTTTATTTTTAATTTTCAGTTTTGTAAAGAAAACTGTCCGAAAAGTTTAAAGTGTAGACAATAATAACGCCAGTTCTACTTACTTTTAGGAAAGAACTAGCAATTGATGTTAGTGAAATTATGCGCAAGTAGCGTATTTAGTTGGATTAGTTTCTTTTAATGCTGGCCAATTATTGGTATGCATAGTTTATCCAGTATTGGACAATGGGGTAATTTTATCTGTGAATACCAATATCAATGGCACGTCTTTAGACTCCCTTCTTTTATCTTCTCATTTGACGACTGGATATGTTATTTTCTAAATGAAAACCAAAGAAAAATATTTATAGTTTTAGATATAGCTTGATATTATTATCATTTAGCTGTAATCTAATAAAAATAAATTATTGAAATATTTTACACCATTGTTTCATTGGACCTGCCAAATTAAAGTAGTAAAAAGCTCGTAAAAAAGATGTAATCAGATCTGGTTTCATGTCCCTTTGAAAATTTATGTCATCAGTAAGTTGAAAATATGAACCCCCCATAGTGTTGGTAATTTGATATCCGACTTCATACACATTCTGCTCTCATCATTAGTTACTTATAGATATGTTTACCTGTCAATTTTTTCAGGCCATTTAATAAGGTGTTATTTTCATTGCTTAAAATAGTACTTTTGCTATATTCTGTTATTGGTGCTACTAGTATTTTTGAAAAGTTAAATTTGATTTGAAATTGGTTGGGCATTTTTGTTGTTTGTGCAAACGCACAAAAATATGTGTATAATCCACAAAATGCTTAACTAATGCGATTCAGGTTAAACTAACATTATGCTTGCCATCATAAGCGCTTAAATCGTTATTTTATCTGTGGTCATAAACGAATTCTTTCAGCAACTGTAAGCAATGTAAATAATGTAGAGCAAGTTTTCTCAAATATTAGTAGAACTCATCAGCAAACAGGATATGAATAATATTGAACACAACTGCCAAGTATAAAAAAAAATCTCAAAAGCCCATAAAGCACGTAACATATTTCGCAGACCCAAACTAGAGACTTTGAAAAATACTGGTTAATGAAAAAATAAATGAATATTTGATGTATTTTATTTATTTACAGAAGAATAATTAATAATTAGTGTTCAGTTCCGTTATGTTACTCATAAAGGCCATCTTTCATAAAACACAATATAAAAATAATATAAAATTATGAAACATCGTTCGATGAGAAAATAGCAACACGATTTGAGGTAATAAGAGGCAAAAGGGCAACAGACAGGTAGAAAAAGGAAAACAATCCCTTGAGTATTCTAAGAAAAATTCGTTCAAAAGTACCTTAAACTAATTGTCAATTTAAATGTGCAAAACACGAGCTATTGCAAGAAAGTGCGACTTTATTTAATTGCTTTAACCCCATTGCAAATCACAAAAATCTATTAGAGAAAATAATTGATTACCTGACAGGAAAAAAGTATTTAAATTAATTAATTAAATTAATGACAAGTTTTAATAAACGTACACGTAACGGTTTATGTATATTTAGAAACTACGGCATACATAATAACTAATAATGCTTAATTTGGCCACCAAAAAAAACCATCATCCACTTTGGTAACTTTCCTACGAAACATATTAATGTTTTACATTTCCTAAAAGAGGATATTCATAAATAGCTACTATCAGCGTCTACACATTTCCTGAGAAGCAAAAGTCTGTTTGAAAAAAATGATAACTTCCCATCTGCTACCTTTGGAAACCACTTTAAAGAAAATGATTGAGCTAATTTTATTGTAATGTCTCAAAGTTGATAAAAAAACAACGATTGTCAATAATCTTCTCAATAAGAACATATCAAGTTCAAGCCCCCCTTTATGTAGATCTATATTATCTACTTTTAGCCAACGCCCTATATTGTTGCCGTGAATAAGCCGAATGACAATGCATTGTACTACTAAACATGTAGGTGTGGGGATAGGTTGTTTTAATAATACCTGATGCCTTTTGGAAGTAGTATTGGAAGAGGAATTTGAGAAGGGCGTGAGAAATAAGCTCGGATTTCTGTGTACGAATAATAAATTTAAAGGTACCAACCCCAGAAAAAAATGGGAAATAAATAGTGAATTAGTACTTTTAGAGTGAAACATTGCTCCTTGGATAAATCCAATATTAAAAAGCTACCAAACTGCACTGGTCACCCAATAAATGTAACATGAAATTAATTTTCAAATGCACTTTTTTTGTTTAGTGATAAATAATCGCCTTACTTTAGGCGTTTAATAATAACTAATTTAAAATGAAGAATAAAGCAAATGCAAATTATATTAATTAAAAATCCTGATATTCATTAAAATGCATTCCAGAATCTAATGAGATAGTAAATACGCTCACGTGTTAAAGCTTTAAATGTAAATGATGAATACAATTTATTGCTAACGTAGTTGCTGTTTTTTGAAAAAGTATTCTTGATGTTAGGAACCACCTGGCAACTGCAGAAATCTGGTTTGTATAAGAATTATGATATCAATCTTCTAAATTTGAATATTCACTAAAAAAATACTAGTGCGAGTGGCAGATTTTCTATTTTCCTTCTCATAAACAGACCCATCTCCAATAAGAAAGGGGACACTCAATTTCAGCTGAACAATCCACAAAGTCAAAGTAATTAAAAAGTAACCACTCCACTAGGCCTAAAAACGACATGTTCTCACGTTACTGGCTTGATTTATTTTACAACGTTATATTTAACTAAAGTTATGTCAATCTTTTTCTGTAAATATCCATTTTTAACTGCATAAAAGAGGCGTAACTTATTACCAAGCAGCATTCTTCAGATTTCAGCCAAAGCTGCTGCTATAAACGGTCGTATTTGAAATATTCCATTTATTTTTATATCTCATACCAATGCTGTTGCAAATTGAAACGTATAAAGGCGTACGTTTAATGTCTAACAATTTATTTCGCTTTTGGCATGCTGCTACATTAAGGTAATAATACGTAATCGTAATAGTTGTAACAGATAGGGAACTGGGGTAGTTTGGGAAAACGGGCCATATGATATTATTGGAAACGCCTTCATAAGACTGAAGTGCCAAAATATTATCATGTTTGAGCTTCCCTATTGAGATGGATTTTACATTCAATTTCTTGTTAGTCTGTAACATAAATCGATATATTTAGTTGGGTTTCGCCGTTGATTAGAAATCGATGGAAACAAATGATCGGTTTACAGATACGAAACGCTTTTAAATAGAAATTGCAATGTTTTTCAGGTTTAAAACTCATATAGCTACTGGTACCTGACATGTTGAAACTATGTAACAAAAAACGATATGCGAATAAGTTTCGTTTAGTCAAACTTAGTTGCAAAAAACGAATTTCTCATAGAGAGTCATATTTCGTTAGCCAGATATTTTTTGAATTTAAATTAATTATTAACTTGGTTTAGCAGAAATACAGATGTTTAGCCTGACTATTTCTATTCAACTGCCCAGTTTTCACAAAAACACACAGACACTGCCAAAGATATAATTAAACCAATTCAATTTTCAGAGGAAATTGTGATTTCAACATTCATTTTTCAGGAAAAACATTATTTACACTCGATCTAGTTTTACTAGACGTTTTAAGTAAGTTTGATAATTGACTTAGCCTGAGAGAATTAGGGTTAGTTTGCGAGTTTCCCGGAAAGCGACATATCGCAAGCAAAAATAATTATTACGATGAAATGTTAAAATTCCACTCCATAAATGATATGAATATATATTAGTTTTTATGTTTTCAAATTTGCATAATTTGAAAACTTAAAAAGCTTTCAATCGTGATTCGCCTACTTATACAAACATTTTGTATAATCAGCCAATCAGCGAGTTTCAGATTTTTCGTAAAATCTTTCTCATAACCGCAATAATTCGTAATTCCAAATATTGGATGTACTCAACTCAATACATGATTTACACTCCAAGAAATTGAATCGAAGTACGCAACGCGCGGTTTATATTTCATAAATAATTCACCAACTCTCAGTGTAGTTGAACAAGAATCTGCTTACAATATTTAGCATCGTGCATTTCAAGCATTTTCTTCAAAATATTCGTTTTCAACTGCATCAAGTAATAATGCGTAACTTAATACCAACCTGCGTTCTTCAGCTGCATCAGCCAAGGTGGCCATAAGACACGTAATTTAAAATATGCTTTTTATTTCCACAATATATCATTTCCTGCTGTAGAAAATTACAACATTTAACGCTGTAATGTTAATACTTAATCTGCTATATATTTGCATATTTATTATAAATAGAATAATTATAGTGATTTGTAGCGATTATGATCAATAGTTAATCTGAATTTTTATACTTTCAATTTCTTGACGGAAATCATTTTTTCAGCACATGCTCGTTTAAATTAATTGAGGCACAGGTTCAGAGCCCCAATAGGAAAAGTCACCGAAAACGTTGTAATTATCGTTTCATTCTTCTCACATTTGATGCAGAGTTTCGTTTATTGTATATCGGATCAAAACGTTGCTTGTTCCAATTTTTCAATTCCAGTATCAATCAAGACAAAAAAGCACGATCAAAAGTATCTAGAATAATTTACATACAAAAATATACGTATTTTGTTTCCTTACGTAACGAGGAATTGAAAAAACCTTCCTTGTTTTATCATTAATTGATGTTTAACTCTAATGGATATTTAAGTAATACTAAAAACATAGACTTTTGCTGCTTGAAACAACGAAATGAAAATCGGAGAACAAATTATTGAACTTCAGATGCATACTTCTCTGCAGTACACAGTTAGCATTCGACTATCTTTGAAAGCACAATTTTTTAAAGCATTTATGAGAAATAATAGAACCATCAAAATCAACCTTGTTATTCCGCTTGCTCATACATATTCCACCAGAAGATAACCAGACACAAACCATTATTCCTATCCCTATAGTATTTTTATTTAACTTTTTATCTATGCTTTTTGTGATAAATAATATAACGTGTTTTGTTAGAAACCATCAACCGTATGATAAATTCAGATTATTACGATTGCTAAGAAACACGTTTTAACACATTATATGTATAATACAAAAAAATTTAAACCCAGATGGTGCTTCCTTTTCAATCGAAGTGTAGGTACTAGTGTTTTACATTTAAGTTTTTCTCCTCTAAAATACCTTCTGAACACAACTTCTGAACATAAAAATAAAAATTAACCGTATTGAGACATATTAAAAGAACATAACTAACAAATCAAAATCAATTC
>NW_026018611.1:7689437-7723628 GCF_020466585.1 Dendroctonus ponderosae
CCGAAACGTATTTTAATTGATAAATAGAGACAATAAATGACTGAAACCCAGGAATTGATTTTGATTTGGAATTGAAACACAGTCAGGAAAGTATGTACAATAACTAAGAAAGCCAAAAAATATTAGAAATTGTTGAACGTTCTTGTACTTTTCTAGTAAAATTTGGTAAGCCTAGAAGCGAATTTAAAGGATGAGAAAACTTCGTATTTAATGCATTTTGCCAAGGAACTTAGGTCTTATTGTCTAGAGCATTATTCCCAAGTAGAAAATTATGTAAGTGTGAAGAAGGTAAAACAGCACTGCCATTGAAAATCGGAATTTTCATCAAGAAGAAAAGTCATTAATTTAGACTAATAGACTACAGCAAACGAAAGATGTACACATTTTTTTCAGTGGTTTCTAGAATCTTGAATCAAATGTAAAAGCTATTATTCAGCTTCAAAAGTTCAAAATACTATTTGATTGATTTTATTCGACATTTTCCATATTCTCAAAACCGAATTGTTGGCAAATTGAGTGAATCGTGAAAACATCCATGTACTGGGTTCCAATCTGGATTTATGATTGATGCTGAAATGTGTGAGTGGTTTGTTTCTCATAGGAACAGGAACATTAGTAGCATCAAAATTGTGAATCGTATCGGAACGGACAGCTGACATCGAGGACATCGGGACTGCACAAATCTGTGACATTTAAAATTAACATCAGCTTTAGTGAATAAAAACCGCATCACAGCGACCGGGCGTGAGACCGTCGTCGGACAACCATGGGTGCGTGAAGTAAATGCAATTATTTTAATCACTGAATGTAAACCAGGACCGTAGGGGATTTTTTTATGGTCCTAGTTTATGGTTCATCGATGAACCGACACGACCAAACTGTTCCGAATGGAACTTACCTCTCTTCATAGACGCATTTTATGATTAAACTGATGATGATGCAACGCAAAGTCGCGTAACAAGTGAACAACTAGATCTAGCTAAATTCCTTGAATATAAATATTACCCTTGGCCTTAACTAGGTCATTAATAATWATTATAAATATTTCATAATTTAGTTAGTATGATTGATGAATTACTKAAGWCCAAAGMAGTTTTCARGGGCGWTGGAATAWTRCACAGAAGTATACCTATGTATAGTACTATGAGTGTTTACAGWTTCAACATTGTCTAGTTCAGCGATCTGAAAACGTGCTTCTTTGCCAACCCTATATCGTAAATTTTATATTTATTTTTATTACAAATCTGACAAAGGAAARGAAAATAATATTTCAYGTCTCTATTTATAATCTGTTTATAATTTAAAATATCATAATGCGACTTTWTTTCATACTAATTGTTGATTGTTGATTGTTTCCTTAAAGAGTGGGTTCCAAAGACGTTCATAGGCGWCTTGTGGAATAATCGCCTTTCCATTTCCTTGTTTCYATGCTTCACTTTTAYGATGAGCACATTTTGAATAAAAAAATATACATTAAAAMCCATAAGAAKATATAGCRAGGAAAATGAAGTTCMAATTCAATATTTAAACCAGTCAAATATTATACCCAAAAAATGTATCTTCCTGTGTCTAATTGATGTTTTCAAGTTCMTAGGAAAGATGATTTYCTTGTTGSAATTATGGTAGAATAACTSACAAACACAATYGATAAACCCATAAAAAATCAATCAAAACATGGGCCAAGACATTACCATCGGATTAACGTTCCATCAAGAAGAAACAAGAACATCTGCGTCYACTTTCCAGAATGCYCWACTTGTCAAAGAGATGTCTTTAAAATCCTTTWCCTTACAACGAATGTTTAGTAGAATYGGCCTTCATCATTCACTATTTAAAAGACTGTATCTCAGAAGCTAAGCATTYYMGGATTCCCTACTTCTWAGAAACTAACATTCTTATTTTGAGGTAGAAACTACACACTTTAAACATGCACGTTTACTCTTGATTATTATGCACAACAATAAAACCATTCTATGCAAAATTGAGCTTTAAGCACAAAAAAGTTGAATAAGTGTTAATTATTTTACAATATTTCCACCTACTAGAGCCTGCACCAAAAGCTTATCAATAAATTTACATGCAATTACTTGAACATTCAAAATTTTAATTTAGCGACAGTGAGAGCTGGTTGATTTGATAATAGACTTAATTGGCAAACAACAAATATTATTTTAAGGAAATTAAATTTAGAAACCTGTTATTTAACTAGCATTGTTTGATTCAGCTTTTCCACGGGTGCGTGTTTTGATTTGATTAAATAACAAAGCTATATTGCAAGCTAAGCAAAAACAGAATATGAAAACTGCTGGAAATTCAGTAGGTACAACACACAAAGGTAAACGTTTTTATTTCGTCTTTCCATTATTTTACCTGTTTATATGGCCGGAGTAAACATTTGTTTTACATTATGCGGCTTTATTGAGAATCAATACGCTGCTATTTATGTGTCTGATGGTACAACAAACTTTATTGGAAAAATAATAATGTTTTTAGCTGGAAATTGCGAACACTGTCATTTTAATGCTTCAATAAATCGAACTGGTAATCGAACAATGGCGTATTGTAGGCTTCGATATGTTTGAGCTAAATGCTTCTCAGAATTGACCAACTGAATTTGTGACAGGGAAAATTGAAATAAATGGAAAAAAAAAAAATCGATAATACTTATAATCATGATTCTGTGTTCAGCTTGTCGTGTCAAAGAAAAGAACAAAAACACCAGATTTGCTCAGAAAGAGAAACAAGGAGTTCGATTCGAGTTAAGGTCCTTAGGACACATATTCATATAGTGTTTCCTTCAAAATAAATCTACGAATAAATTATTTGAATGTTAGGCTGTTGTTAAAAGACATCCTCTCTCTATACACCTTTAGCTGGAAATCACACTACAATCCAAAATAGCAACATTTAGAGACTATTTTATATATGTAAGGAACAAGTAAAATTTTTAAATAAAGCTGTTTACAGCAAAGCTTTTTGATGATGGTCTTTTGGTATTAGTTTTCGTGCCGTACCTAGTCTTCTGCTGAAAATGTAACATCCGCTATAATAAAATGTCTCTGATTTGGGCAGATAACTGATGTGCTTAATTATCATACTTTCATATTTAAGTTGTTGATATTTTTGGAATAAGCATCTAAAACTTTAGAATATTTCAGAATCTATCTGTCTAAAGTATTTTCTCGAGTGTCAACAAGATAACGCATAACAATCGTGCGTTTTTAGAARAATTTCAAATCAATTTTTCATATTAACAGGCTTYAGRAAACRGGTTAAATTSTATAAAAGAAGGTGAAATCTCGTATTAAACAATTCGACGAATTAGCAGAAATTATAACAAAGCAACRATTAACAAAAAAAATGCCGGCTTGCGTTTGTTGCATCAGAAAATRAAATACTTCAGCGTTTTTATTCACCGATTTGCGAACAAATTAAATATTTCCTTGCCTTGATTTAGAAGAGAAATAACATGACGCAAAGAAACSTTTTGACCATTKAAGCTTTCGTTAAACATGATGTTGGTGCAGGAYAGTGTTTTCACCGCAAACTTTTGATCAAAAACCTACCCCGAATCCACATGTTCAAAAATGTAGTTTTTGTAAAGTTTGACTAAAGAAGAACAAAAAGAACTTCTAGATATCATTTTACTGCTTTGCAGCAATGAAAATATAACCGAACATTGCATGCAACTTTGATTTTTTTGAGGGGCGTTCTTCAGCGCGAAGAATGCCACCATCCCATACCGAGATCCAGAAAATTGAGATCAGTGACGATTAAAGTCAAAAGAAAAGCTTCGCGAAATTGAGTGATTGCGAAAAAAGCGTATCGGCCTTAAATGGTGAACGATTAAAGCAGACACCGAAAATGCGAACTAAAAATAAATTGACGAAGAAGAAGATGCCTTTTAGCTGGCCAGCCATCCATAACGCCCTGTATGTAATTCCTGCGATACCCGGCAGGCCTTGTCTGTACACACCGCCAACAATGAAGACTCCCCGCGTGCTTACGTACACATTCTTTTCTTCGGCAGTCAGCCGTATCGTGCGAGACCAAAGAAGGACTCTGAACGCACCGCTGGTTTTACTCAACTTTCGACCTTATGATAAGGACGGTTAAGGGCACACAGCCTTGGATTGGGCCTTTTTATTTCGCAGGAGTTGTCTCGTTGTCAAGGACGTACTGCCGCACATTTCAATACAACGTTGCCTACCTTTGGTACGACCGTAACAGAGAGTTTTTATGGATCATCTCAATGTCTTCTAGTGTTTCAACCAGCATAATGGAAACGATTTGAACCACAATTGCAAACTGAAAGAAGCAAAGAAACCAATGAAAATAAAGTCGAGGAAATCGAAACGTTCCTTTCAAAAACAACAAATATTGACCAAGTGGCATCCGAAGACAATTACTAATATTAGTGATGGGAACAATGGAATTGTTGCTAATATCTCGTATTTATTAATCGAAATAATAGCTTGAATTATTTAATCGAATTAATAATTATATTATATATCGATAATAGATATCTATGGGGGTATTATAGAATTCAATGCAAGTCAGAATTTCTATATGTTAACAACACTCTCCTGGATTCGAATAAGAAATAACGCTATAAAAATCATGCATATGTAAAGGTGTAAGTATTAAATTAATAAATTGAGTTTTTTATTTAAAATTTTCATTTTCGAGAACCCTTCAGTCGCTGGTTTTATAAGAAAAGTAAAAACGGACGAAAAGTTCGATATAATTCACAGTTTACACAAGAACATCAGAGCAATGTTGGCGTTACCTGAAGAAAAAATTAGAACAATTAATGCGAAAAGTCCATTTCTAAATCCAGCCCTAAATGAGTTCTAAAATTACTTAAAAAAATCATTAAATTACATACAATAAAAGCCACAAAAAACAGGCAAGTTAATATTGCAGCTTTGCATATAAATATTAAATCTTAAAATCTCAGGCTAAGAACGTTTGAGGATAATAGCTTGACCATCCTGACCTGGTCTGAATCAACAAATTTATTTCTCTGAAAAAAATTGAGAAAATCCACACATCGCTTTATAACGTAATAGCGTGTTAAACGCAATTAAACTTGTGAATTAAAAGAGTTTTCTACAAAATCTAAACAAGCAAAAAATGGCATGGACTTTTCGGGGGTAATTGCACAAGTGCTTCAGAATTACCGATAATTTTGCATGAAAGCTTTATTTTTTTTTTTATGAATATTTCCTGAGTAAACAAAGTTAATGCGGATTCATTTTATTTCTATTATATTTTATTACACTTTTAATTTTATTACTTATGTTTATTAAATATAATTTGAATATCTTAGGTATGTCAGGAAGACATTTTATGTCTAATTCAACATGAGGTGTCCTACCTGTCAAATATTTTCGTAAACAATGCAATTATCGTTGAGTGATAATTGCACACTGTGCAATTACAGCTGTAATTTTTCGATAATTGCACACTTCAAACGGACAGATTATCATACGAAGGAAATATTTGCTGTAAGTTTTTTTGAAAATTATCGAATTACCGTTTATTAATACCTTTTTTGCCCTATGGCGTTGCTATGGATGAGTGAAATAATGATCTTAATTCGATAATAATAATTATTTTTATTTCATTGGGTTTTAAATTAAACTGCCTCGTATAACCTCTCCTACTGATATCAGAAAAATCAAATTTAACTCTATTAAACTCCCATCCTACTTCTCTCTATATGAATAAACAAATAAATCACTACTCACTATTCGACAACAAATTTGAACGTGAATAGAATATCCGAAACATTATTAAAAGTTAATTAAACATTTTTAACCCGGTTCTCTCCATCACTAATGTATATCCCAAAAGTACAAGTATCACTAAAACTAAACCCATTGAGAAAAGCTAAATACAAGTGTGATAGAAGACGAACTTGCAGCTCATAGGCAACTTTATTGAAAACCCACAAAAAACTTGAGTGTTTCTCCCCTAAAATAATGCTAGTTTTCTATTGGCCCTGGTATAATGTTTGCATTTGCTCTGCTAGATGCTAGACCCTTCCTTATCATAGAGTGCGATCCAGGTCACATCAAAACCATCAGCATTTCTTGAGCCCCTCGGGAAATGGGGAACCGTGTTCTTGAATCTGTTTACGAGGTTCAGGAATAAAAGAATAATCCACTTACTGCAAATAATCCACTCCCTTTATTCCACAAGCGACCCTTAATTTAATTGCACTAACCGCATCCTAAGATCCAGGACTGGATTTCCATTTTGGATGTTTGAGAATAATTAGCTGATCGATGGATTGTTGTTAATGCAACGAGATCTATCCGAATTAATTTTAAATAATCAATTTTAAGAAAACTGCTTCACACGATTTGGATTCTGTTTGAAGCATTATTTAGCCGGTGGTCCCAAAAAATCAACTTTTTGGCCTTGCTGTAATGACTTTTCTGATCTTGGTCCGATTTTGACGATCTATGGCTCATGTTGAATCTAAATCTTCATAGACAATCTAAGACGAAAATTCTATATAGGTACTGGGTTGCATGAAAAATTACTCAAATCAAAATTGCCCCAAAATCTGTGATCCTAGCAGACTTTTAACTAATATTTCGTTAATTGTTGCAACCCGGTTTAATGATATTTGTAAAAGTCGCCTGTGAAGCTTCAGCATCAACTTGAACCGAAAATTTTGAACATGAGTTCCATAGAAAAAACGTATCACTGCAAGGTCAAAATATTTATTTTTTTGGCTTGACCACTCTGTAAATGAACGAGATGTGCGAAATATTGAAAAACTTCTTGTCTTCTAAATATTAACTTTGTGACTTTAAAATACAAACAAAGGTTTTTTGTCCAACACGTGAAACTTTCACCAGTTTTCATTTGCAACCCTGTAGAAACTTTATCTGAAGCACGAAGTTTTTGCATTAAACACCACTTTAAACAGAAATAGAATCGCTCGCAGCAATCCAGTTCCAAAGTTGGTCCAAATTTGTCAGTGTAACGTTGACTTTGTTGAGCAATTTAATTTGGTAATAGTATTATTACTAAAAGATATTGATGATATTTACTAATAAATATTGAATATTATAATGGATATTGTTTTTACATTATTGATTAGTAATATTGCTTGTTCAGGGAAATATTTCCAGCCTTTCCAACTGATTATAAATTAAATTCAGTAGGGATGAAATATAGGGATCACCAGGGATGAAATATAGTTAATTTGGCTGAGCGAGTAAGTTGGAAAATACAGCAATTGTCATAGATGCAATTTTTATTTATTTAGTTTATTCAACAGGTACTGATTTGATGCAAACTAAATGCTTCTCGAATATAAAACGTTTCGACTGGCAGCAAACACGATAATTTCATTACATTCTCAATAGCAGTTCGTTGAAAATTTCCATTCCAGTTCCCCCCTTGCTAAATCATTCCTCAAACCCCAAATAGAAGAAGACTGATTTCCAACCGTGCTAACAAGATTTCGAACTTATCCGATTTTCACAAGAATAACTGCAAATTGACTTAATTTGATGTGAAACAACTGGAAATTCAGCAGCAATATTCCAGTCTGGATATGGCAGAAAATATTACTAATAAGTAAAAAGTAAAAACCCATAAAATCGTCAGAAGCAGTGAAATCGCTACAAAACACAATACATATTAGATGCTTTAAAACAGCTATAAACTATAGAACAACTGGGACAGACTATTCAAACTTAAATAATGAAAATCATGCACAGAATACAATATGGACAAAACATGGCATATAAGCCGTATATTAAAGGGACAGATTGCATGGCGAGCATGTAGTAAATAAACTTTTTGCAATAGAAGCATATGACCATAGAATCCGAATATATAATAGGTTCACAAAGAGAATATTAAATCTTAAACACGCTACTTGAAGTAAACATACATAAGAATTTCAAAGTACTAAATTAAATGTTTATAAGTGAAAGCAATTTATTTATCTGGTTTAAGTAATTGACAAACGAAACGAACTGCAATTTGAAAACCGAAACGCATATCAATATTAAATAACATTTTAAGACTAGTGACAAAAATACAAAAACATCTTCTAGTATTTTGCAAAAATATACACACTCTTACTAGAGATTAATATGTTCATGTATCACGATTTTCCTAATACTTTCTGGTTCTTACCAGAACTGACAGAAAATACAAACTGCAAAAATCGTTAAGAGTTTCAGTTGGGGTCCTTCAACCTCAGTCATCTATAAAATTACAATTACTGAAGGCAAAATAATATTGGCACTTAGGACTGCTTTTAGGGGTGCAGCAAAAATTGCCACTCGATGCTGATTTATGGATACAATAACTAATAAAATTCAGTACTAAATTGTGTTCTCCTATACAAACGTCATATAATTTGACTGGTAACTTTTTCATATTTTATTGAAATATGGCAAAAATTAACAAAAAAAACTCTTCCAGTTTGCCAGTTAGATTAAATTTGAATTCAATAGATCACCGACTCAAAGTAGAATCAAAACATGTTTAGAAAAGCTCCATTTTGCAACTTGCAAACATTAAAACGAACAAAAGATACATTGATCAATAATGTCACACACCACCCATGGAATTATGCGATTTTAATGTGCACTTGTACATTATGAATGCACGTTTGCAATAAAAGTTTGCGAGAAAACTACTTCCTATAATAGTAAAACCGTTTATAACCGAACCCACATAAGCGCCATAAAAACGACGAGAACGTAAAACGTCGGGTTATATTTCGCCATAAAACGCAAGATAAAACAAAAGTTTCCCATTGTTTTATTAAATTAACTCTACCATAACAGTACGATATGAAATGTGCAATAATTTCGAAATTTACTATACGTTCGATAATGAATAGCTGGATAACAATCAAAGCGGATTGTTCGAATGGAATTAATAGTTAGTTAAATGTGGCTTTTTTTATTTAAGCACATCAAAGTGTATGAAAGAAGCTCCTAGTTTCGAAAACAAAACATGTCGAACTTAGTATGTAATGCATATTGGGTAAATCGCAACCAGCAACAGAGTCAGAGTACTTTTTGTAACGTCTAAAACAGACATTTTTAGACGTTACAAAAAGTATGAAACTTCATAGATTGTTGTAAGATAATAACATAAATATTTCAAGAATTTCAATGTACAGTGAGGGGGCATTTATTGCATAATAATTTAACTATTTACTCTTTTTACGATAAATCTTCCATTAACCAACAAATAAAAAATCCGCCAGAAATGGTCGCCAGAAATCATCAAGAATTACGAAACTTTTATGCATGCTGTAGTTTTTTAAATATGAAAACGATTCCGCTTTATTGATTAATTAAAATCTTGAACATATTGCCAATAAAAACAGCGAGCACTTGCTTTCCAATATTCCAAAAGTCGTAAAAAACATCAGCAGCGCACCTTTTCATTGTACTTTGAAACATGAGATTTAAAATTGAGAAACAATTACAGGCCATATTACATTATTACAGTTTATTGCCGAGCTTTTCCAGATAACCGCCCACAAAGAACTGAGGACTTTCGCTATTTTTTTTCAAGGGTATGATTATTTAGTATTCCAAAACTTGAATTTATCAGTTCACATTAACCAGACATAAAATAAAATTTGGGCCAATAGAATGCTAACTTTTTCAAGATTGTTTGGATCCAGATTTGCTTATTTATAAAGTAGACAGATACGACATAAGAGGAAATCGCTATTTATGTGCATATAATTATATAAAGCTCTAAAAAACTTCGAAAGTGACGAAAATATTACACGACAAAATTACAACTTTATAACTTAAAAGGATATTGTCAAAACTTAGTAGTAAATAACATATGAACAAATTTATCATGTATGGAATCTGAATTAAACTTTAATTAACTTATAATAGTTATAATAAATAAATTAATAGTATGAACCATTCAAGTTCCTCAAGCAATAAAAAATGTAAACAAACAATTAATATACTGGTTCATTACTCAAAAATATTCCTGTGCAGATCCCCTCTTGCAATCTCCAAAAGAGGCTTTTAATGAAATCGTCAAAAATGCTGCAATTTTATTTCCCCATGGTCCCGCGGGATAGTCAACTCTTCATTTATTTGTTTTTGAAGCACCCTTCTTAGTAGAGAATGTAATATTTATTAAGTGGAGAGGGATGTATGGCAGGCATTAGGAATTTGTTGGAGTGCATGACAACGTTGAACCGTTTTATGATAAACTAAGTGTAAAAACTCTTATTATATGATTTTTTTATGCTGGATGGTTGTAGAACAAAGTTGCTTATTAACGTTCTCCCAACGGTCTAAGTTGAAGTGAATGGCAGTTTTTATAAATAAGCGACGATAAGGATAACGTTGAAAAAAGCTCGAAATCAACCAATATCCGAATTAAGTGACCAAAAAGAAAAAATGCAAAGGAAAAGCTGCTTTTTTACTTATTTAATACCATAAATAACATGGTTGCATTACACTGAATAAACAAGTCCCTGTGTTATTAAACAGCTCGTAACAGTTAAATTTACTTTTGAAACCCGTGAAGTTAAAGCGCACCTCAGATATAAAGCAGTAAATGTCCCTGTCCTAAAGACGAAAAAGTGCAAACGTAAATTTCATATATACGTTTCATTATTATGTACGTAACTTTATTCCATAAGCACGGCATGGTGCTCGTAAAGCACCCCGGCATTAACTCAAAATAAACTGGCTGGAAAGACTTTAATACTGGATAAAAAAAGTCCTGACAGATATGTAAATACTAAAGTTTTAAATGAAAAGCAAACGCGGAATATTTACTGCCATAGATTATAATATTTTATACAATTTTGACTTTCAATAAAACCGCAGTTAATTGCTTTTATGTTTAATATAATACTCTTGTTCTTCCTTTATAATTCCTGTTTTATTTCGCCTGCAATTCTTAATTTAAGTAGACTTAATTGTATGAATAAACAACATATCCTAACCCTATGGATAAACAAACTCAAACTTTAATAAAGCAGCAAATTAATTTTATTGTTCGGCAAACGTGGATTAAAGGGAGGAAGTAAGCCTGAAGGGACTGAAATGTTTTTGTTTAATGTGATTTACTTCCCCTGCATACACAACAGAATTATGCTTGGCTGATATTAAAAATATTTCCAGAAGAGAAACAAATTTAATATTAAGTTACAAAACGCTAGCAAATATAAAGTATGTTTATGGGTAGTGAGATTTATTTGAAAAGGCAAAACTGTACAAGTAATTTGAAACAAACATTGCTGTTCGTTTAGATTCGATTTATTATTGAAGTAATGAAAATATTTTGATGTATAACTGAACGACTAAAGCCGACATTTGCATTTATTGATGAATTCAGAGTTTTTTGTTGTCTGTGACCCCAAAAGTCACATAAGCGAATCAAGTAACAAATGTACAGACACGGCAAATGTATCAACTCATTTATTGAATATGTATATTTGGAAATAGCACAATACTGTCTGCAACCAAATAAGGAAGTTCAATAAACAAGCATCCGTTTCGATTTACCAAGCTAACTGCTTATACGGATGTATATTAATCAAGGGAATACAACAGAATAACAAGCATTACATACCTTGTTATTTTACATACCTACAAGGAAAAACTGTTTTTTATCAAATTCAATTTAGCTTTCTATTACTAGCAAATATGCATCCGATTAATATTTGCAACGTTCTCAGTAACAGAAGATTTTTCCAAAAATAAGGAAAGTACTTAGCTTAATCTCGCTTTGATCCAAAAGTGTTAAGAGTTTTCTTGGGCTTTATAACGCGTCTATAGATGCGGAAGGTTTATTTTAGATCAGACTTACTATATACATACTACTTACTTTCATAATAAATTGTGAAGTGTTTGTTTCAGTATATATCTTTTTATGAAAACCCAGTGTGTGTGTATTTTAATCTGAGTGTTTTTTTTTGAGTGAATAACTATTGTTTCAAAATCGGAAATAAAATAAAGCATTAACTGAATTTGGCTCAAGCAATTTTAATTTTAACCATCACCTTTTGAACCAAAGAATAAAAGTTATGTTTAATCACAATGGAACCCCAAAATCCACCTCATCCATATGTAATTTAATATCTGCTGTCCAATTATTTATGATATTCGCATAATATTGGAATCAAAGCTTTGCTCAATAATTAGTTCTATTTCATCCATTCCAAGAAAAAAAACCTTTGCGGTTTTAGCGCAATGCATAGTTTAATTCGCGCAAGCTTTACAATATACCTACATACATAGAAACATAGGGTGTTTGATTCCATAATAGGTAAAATGTGGTTCAGGATTGAAACTTGCGGCAAACTGCGTTGAAACGAATGGCCAGAATTTTACGTTATATCAGAACATAATTTGTTGAAGTACATACTCGCTTCTTGAGTAGAAAATAGTACCTATGGAACTTAAGACACTGTAAGATCTGTGCTTGTTTAAAGCTATTTTACTGGTTTTTCGAAAAAAACTCTTTCCAAGTTTGTCTTTTTAAACTCAATGCATGTTTTAAGACAAATGAATTGAAATCATGAAATAATTTTCGGGTCAAACGAGCTTAACTTGTCTTTAACGAGACATTTTCGAGCTAAAAAGTTAGCTCTTACTCAGTATGTGATTAGAATTAGGTCGCTAATAAATTTATCGTCCAAGCGTATTAAATTTGAAGTTAGCGGACAAATTATTTTGTCATTGTTGATAGAATGTGAGATTGAGAATTAAATTATATAGGGTGGCAGAAATTTTATTACACTGAAAACGTGAGGCGACCGTACCGTACTGACCGTAGCCCAACCAATAACAGAAATGAACCAACTGACAAAAAAAGAATTAATTGTAATTTCATTAAATTCGGTCTGATGGAATATAGCGTGTATTTAGAAATTCGAGTTAAGCGAATTGTCACGTTCTTTTTTATTTTATGTTGAATGAATAACAAAAACATTAAAAAGTAGGAATACCTAATAAATATTATTATATGTAACACTTATTCTTTAATTTTTTTGTAAAATTAATTGCGAAGTAAAGCATATCTGTAGATTTTGAAAACCACAAGATTCATAAGAACGAAACATGCTGAATATTTAACCGTTGAAAAAGACCTGAAATGTATCGATTCTTTGTTTCTATAAATGTGCAGATCCTGGACATGGACAGGATAATTCATGATTTAGAACTACAAAATTGGGGTATTAATACAGCAAATTAAATTACGAATAAATGTGTAAACAATATTAGACCAATAAGAAACACATTAGGTACCTACTTAATATCGTTTAACATTCTATATAAAATACATTCAATTTAAGGTATGCACAAGCTTCTATACCTATTTTCCGTTCTCTACCTACGATATGTTATTGCCAAGAACAGTAAATATTCCAAAACCTTACTGCAATTGCTTTAATTGTACCTAATGTGTTTAACAGTTTCAATATTTGTAGATATGTATTTTAATCTCCCGAAGCGGAAAAAATACTTCGCAGTTATATTTAAAACTTTTTTAAAAAGGAAACATTTGGAATATAGTCCCATATAAAACTTGCTTACTTTGCCCTAGCAATATTTCCTGATTTTCCGTAATACACCCTGTGTTTGGGAAAGTAAAGCGAACCACACCAACTGGTTCACTTCCTTTTGGCTCGATTTAAAACGGGCAGTTATCCAAAAACTAACCAACACAGTAAATCACATTTAATTAACTTACTGATGTAACAACACTGCAATGGTTGCTATCAGCCAAATCGTTTCAGAGAACATTATGCCTGTTAGTAAAAATTATGAAGCAGAAACGATGAAGCAACAATTGTTAGAGAATCTTGAATAAAATTATGTATTTCAGTCGAGATGTAAAAAGAATAGATAATAAGGAAAAAGGCAAACCCTTTTTTTGGATCATCTAGATGAAGTAGGTTTCAAATTCTCCAATTTGTGCATTTTCACAGATTTTCAATTTGTATCCCATCATGATTCGTATTGAAACACAGTTTCAATGCAGAAGCGAAAGTCAGATTTAAACTCAAAATATTCGCAAATTGATCGCTCATATAGGTACGATTATTCGACTGTGAAAAAATGAATTTCAGTCATACATCGACTACCAAATTCGAGAAAAACGACTGACCTAAAAAGGAACGACTTGAACTTAGTGAGGTAAAAGTTCATAAGTTTTCTTGAGCTCGTTGCAACAATATGTCAGAAGATCTAGATGCACATTCCGATTACAGTTACATACCTAACTGAAAGGATTGGAAAAAAACTACAAGCGAATATGAGCAATTTATAGTTATAAAATTCTCTCAACAGTGTTAAAATGAGGAAGAAAAAACTACGTAAAGTGCATGCGGCAGGTTTTTCGCTAATAAAAGGAAGCGTCTTTCTATAATTTAAAAGATGATGAACAAAATCTGGAAGGTCAATACTGTGCAACAAATACAAGTTAACACAAATATTGAGCACTATGCGAATAAGTTTTGCAAGGATGGTGAGCTTTTATATCTTATTTAATCTTTTTTATTAATTCGGGTTTTGTTAATTTGGATTATTTTAACCACGGACCATTTCTTAACACTACCAAAAACAATTCCTGCAAAATTCCCAATTTTTTCTGAAATCCCCAGAAAATAATTTATCGTTGCCGGGTGAGAGAATTAGGTTCAGCACCTTCCAAACTTTTCAGCGATTTCCCGTTTTACATTGTTACGTAATACAGAAATAGACTTTTATGGCTCTGGCCTGGAATCACAAATTTTTATTACAAAATCAATGTTTCATTCGTTTTTTCCATTTTTCCAGTTCGAAGCTGCACGGTCAGCGCCATCTGGGTCACCAAACGAATAGTCCGGCGGTTAATCAATGAAAAACTTTTTTCTCAGTTTCATACAGCGAGTAAAGACTTTTAAGTCGCCAAGCTGGCACCATTGCAGACAGAAATAACGTCGAGCAGGGAGTTTTAACTATGTTTCTTGCGCTATAAAAAGACCCCAAAATGCGCTTTAAAAAAGCTTCCGAAAGGAACTTGGATAGACATGGACAAAATTGTATTAAACTTACTGATGAATTCCCGCAATTAATTTAATAAAATATTTTAAGTAAAGGCTACAAACTTGAAAAAATACCTTTGTGACAATTTACCAGCACGTAAAACCATCAACATGTTTAAATAATGAAAAGATACTTTCAAACCTTAAAAAATTTGGTAAAAAAATCTTATAACAAATTTTCGGACAAGTCTTACGGAAGCTCGGATTATGAACGGTCTCCCTAATCCACCAGCGCCGTTGCCACTTTAGGCACGAAATAGTCGATTCTAATACCTTTGGCCGAGCAGAAAAGAAATCTGTAATTCATATTTGCCGATCATTGGATCAGAATGGCAGATGAGCGACTTGGACTTGGATCCTCTGACACGGGGCGCTAAAGTTCAAAAAACGCGTTTGTCCGCCAGCGCGGCAGTTCGCTGCTTTACTTTGAACTAAAATTGGATCAATATCAAAAGCAAATGTTTTGTTCTGTTTCCTCAGTAAACATAGCGGACACGATTTCTCGGATTAGACGCGGAATTAGTAGCTAAAAAAAATCGTAAAAATGCTGTTCGACTGGTGAGTTTCGGACGTTGTGACCGCTTAGGATATTGTGTCCGTGTCTTACGCGTTTTTAGAAAATGGCAAATCTGTTTGTTGCCAGACAAAACTGCAGCCAAATTCCGGAAGCGAATGGAGTCTCAAATCACAGTGAAAACGATGGCGCAGACGATGAGCTTGAGAACAGTGATATAACAACAGTTCAGAATACGAATATAAACAACCAATCAAATGACAATAGCCAAATTGCAACGATGCGTGCAGAAGAGGGCGCTGTGGATTTGGCGGGAAATCCAACGATCAACAAAGATGAAAATGAAAATAAAGAACCTGCTGGTATATTAGAAACACCAGAGGAAATACAAGAATATAATGATACAGAAAATAATGAAAACTTCACAAATGATCACTTATCAGAAGAGGAGGATGCCGAAAGTGAGAACTGTGAAGATGATGATTGGTAAGTTCAGTAAGTTATGCGGAATCAAAATTAACCGTACTGTTGGCTGCAAATGTAATTTTAATTTGGACACAATTACAACCTTACATGGTTGTAACTACTAAATAAATTTTAGTGGGCTGTTTGCGCCTCTTATCACTCTTATCATCCCCAACAAATACAAAGATAATTATGAAGCGCGTTTGATAGTATTTACATAAAAAGTATGTAAAGACTTGGCGAAATAAGCTACAAGAAAGGAGCAGCAGAAAAGGAGACTCGTAATATACTTCTACAGATGTTCCACCGGCATAATCCAATAGTGCAAATTCTTTACGATAACAGTAAGTAATTGATGCAAGAAAACCTTGGGACAATTAGTTAGGACACTACAAGATTAAAAACACTACCGCACTATAATGTACAATTACCACTTAAGAGTGGAAAGGTTTACCAAGTGCCTTCTGACGTCAAATTCTGTGACGTGTGAGCCACAATTATTTGCGAAATCGCGTGTTGCAGGGATAAAAAGAAAAGTTCCGACTAAATGGCGGACGTATTAATATTTCCAATTGAACCAGTTACTCATAAAAGTATTAATATTTGCAAATCATAAATATATTAGAACACAAAGTTATATCTATAATTCCTCATGTCGTCAGTAGATAAAAATGGCTAAAAATATAGTTGTCAAAATGCTACAGTTTCTTTCAATATACATATCTTTCAAACATCCTTATTTCAGTCTTAAAACTTCTTAAAAAGATCAAAAAAATGGAATTTATTGTCAAGCTTTTGGAATAATATTCTAGGAAGTTCCATCAACAATGGCAGCTGAACTAATTTCTGATGCCAAAAACTGTAGTTGAATACACTTGAACGTTTACCAATTTGTACATTTTCACATTAAAAATGAAGATAAAACTATTTGCTATTTTCGAGCAGGATGCTATTTCTCTAAAGTTACATTTTACAATAATCAGCGCAGATATCTATTTCTAATATATTATTTTATTTTATTTAATATCTCATTGTAATAATTTGATTATATTTTCGAAGATTAATAAATAAACTTTGTTAAATAAACGCACATTTCATATCTAAAGCTACATAACGTTTTATTAGAAAGAAATTAAATGTTTTGCAGAATGTCGTAAGTCGTAATACTCTATTTTTTGTATCAACTTTTAAATTAGTGTTTATTCATCAAATAAGTTAAAACTGATAATTAGCTCGGTTCAACCAACAGGATCATGTAAGAGTTAGGCGTTAAAGATGAATAAATATTTTTAGACAATCAGCAGCAAACCCTATCAACAAAAGTTAATTAGTGTATCGTTTGTATATCGGGCAGAAATTTGATTTTTCAATATTAATACGCGCCAATATTAAAAGTTTACTGCATATAATTACCAGTATTTAAAAATATCATAAATATGTAAATTTGAGTATATTTTATACAGAAATCTGTTTGTTTCAATGCTGATACACTTTTCTATAAATGAACATAAAACTGAAATTTCAATAATGCTTTCATATTTTTAATACTCAATACGATGCATACATTTTAATGAAGTAGGTACGTATCATAAATTATAAATATATTATTCTGTGCACGGATATTATTGCCTGTTATCATTTTGATCGAATAAGACATAACTACGATGAAATATGTTCCAAAAAATATTTTGTTATTACTTTTCAAATTATTATTATCTTTTATATTGTATTATAATTTGCGTAAGAACTTCGTGAAGCACTTCAAAACATATAAATGAGAAGTATTTGCTTGAAGGTTCGCAATTCTCTTCTAATAGTTGTACTTAATCAATTTAATTATTAATATTTGGATTTCAAAATTATTTTAAATTCCTAACTCACCTGCTAGGCCTAGATATATTGTTCCGGTTTCTGTAATTTTATCATTAAAAATCGGATCTTTCACAAGACACACGAAAACATGTTTTATAAATTGGCGCCGCGACCTACCTAATTAAAACTTTTACAAGAATAAGTTTTGAGTCATTTTATTAATTAAAAATCATTCATTTGGCTTTATCAAGTTAAATCCGAAATTATGTTTAAGAATTTTAGGTAAAATTGCACACGACTGGCCAGGGCAGCAGGCAACACGCGTAATATAAATACATTTTTATACCTGTTTTTTAGCTAGCCTGACTTGAGCAATAAAATGAGCAAATAAATTAAATTAGCCAGTGTGTTTAAATTAAATAAATAAATATTTAGAGCAATCTTCGGAAAATCCGAAATATTGTCAAGAATAAAACATCTAAGAAAGTTGATCGAAAATTGAAATAAAAATCTACTGGAGCAAAGAAAATGGGAAAGTACAATTGAATAACAGAAACAATTACTAATTAAATTATCTGTAAAAAATAAATAAGTATAAATACATGATCAATCAAAATTTTGTATAAATAATTAATTCAGAGTTTCAGTTCCTATCCTACAACCACCGCTATTAAGTGCAATGTTAATTGTACGTAAATGTTATAAATAATATTTCCATACGAAAATATAAAGCAGCTGATATTATTGTTGAATGAGAATAACAGAGTATTTTAAGAACAAAGAAAACCGAAAATGGGTCTAAAATATTGTCTCAAAAGGTAAAAATGGCACAGATATTTAGGTAACAAGAACCAGAAGATAATGAGTACCTATCTCTACCAGGATTGTTCATAAAATCAGCTCTGATAGACAAACTATACCAATTGAAAAACAATTCCAGCATAAAATTTTAAATTCCAATTCGAGGCACACAAAAATAATAAAATACCACTAACGTTACAGCTTTCCAAACGTTATTTCAATTCCCTGAAATTCCATGCAGAGTTAATTACATGAACTAACACCGTTTTGCAAGAAAACTGTTTACTGGAAAAAATTGGTTGTGTTCTATTTATAAAATCAGTTTTATTTTCGTTTTAACATTGATGCATGCCTGGAATTGTCTTGTTCAGGTAGCATGCGTGCTCATGCTTTGGGCCGGCTTTCAAAAACTTCGAAAGAAAATATTCCACACCAGCTGAAAAATATATTCCTCTAAATTTCAGTATGGAAATATCCAATTTTATATTTGTGATCTTAGCTGGTAACATCATCTAATACCTGGTACCAATGGTACCGACTCAAATGTTCATTCCCTGTTACCTACTAGAAGCTAATCTACGGCAACAGGAAACATTAAAGTTAAATCAACAACATTATCGGTATTGTAATTGTAGCTAGATATAATATCATTATTTTTATGGAAATTCTTTTATTTCGTTATCAGAAACAATGTACTCGGTACCCGGTAATTTTCGTAGCCGTAGCCAAAGTCACGTAGAGGTCTGATCGCCCTGACTAGCTTGGACCTCGTACTACTTTGGCTGGGGTTCAAGGACGTGCCTTGGAGCGAAATTATTTTGGTTTTTGAGTTCGCGTTTCAGTTGAAAGAACAGCGCATATTGCGGAAAAACAACAGATTTTGCGTTTGTCCGCAGTAAAGTGCATCGCCGTATTCAATCCTCAAACAGCTTAAACACGAAAAGCTCTCTTGAGCCAGTCATAAAGCGGTTTGTTTTTCACATTCACGCAATCCGGGAAAACTGACCATCAAATCACCGTTTGCATTAACAGGGTAGAGGACGATCAATTGAGACTCTTTCAAAAGGCAGGAGCAAAAATGTTATAATTTAAATGATCGTCGAAGTTTGCAAAAATACACCTCCGAATCCAGCATCCGAAATTATGTAGCTTATTGGCTTTTATCACACCAAAAACAAAACCTTTTAAAGCAAAAAATTGAAAGCAAAAGGGCGAAAATTTAAGGAACAGTCAAAATTTAGATACCCAAATTGAAATGCTAAGAAACGAAAATAGAGCGGTTGAAACTATCTGCACAACCATAAAACGTTTTAAGTTGCACATCTCAAAAACAGCATTTAACTAGTTTAGCAGTATTTAATTTAACTAGCATTAAACAATTTATTAGAAATTCATAACCACTAAACTGGAGAAGTAAAAATGTAAAAACCTTCAGAAGCGTCGCAGTTTAAACGAACGTATATCAGAAATGGTAGAAAATATATGTGCAGTCGCAATAATCTTTTTGATGCAGCCTGTCCAGAAATTTATTCGATTCATTTCGTTTTATCTTATATTCCTCACCCCTGGAAAGTTTGAGGCAAATTTGTGATAATTTACGGAATTTGGCAAGTTAAAAAGAGTGAATTTTTGTAGGCAATGATCTTTTAAATGCGAAATAATGTTGTTCCATTTTTTCATGTCCAGAGCAAAGTGCAATTTAACATTATATAAATATTTAAACAGTGACTCCCAGAAGTAACGTCTAAATTAATTTAAAATTCAGCGGACTATTTTTATATCAACTTTACGCATACAAGTGGTTCAAAAATAAGCTACCACCATCAACTTCACTTTTTCAAATGGAAACATCTATTTTCTATTGCAATTTTGAATTCTTCATTAAATTCAAAGTATGATTCAGGTACCATGTCCTATACCTAAACTCAACAGCTAGAAGCTAAAAAAATTACCAAAATAAAAAATAGCTTCTTCCATTTGAAGACAAGGACCACTTAAATAACCACACCTTCACAATGTAGCTGATGTAAATCAGTTCAAATTATGGTTTTCCATATCTGCACATGATTTTTTAGTTGTTGGGCTCTTAGTACGTTTTACTGTTAGGGATAATAAAACCGCATTCCTGTTGAGACGCCACAAATATGCGCCTAAACACGACTGCATTCTCGCAATTTGCATTAACAAGAAAGCAGAAAAATGAAGAAAAATGCCGTAAAAAAGAAATCCCACTAACGTTTTTAGTGAATAAACAAAGAGAAAAGAGGTGTTTGACTTCGCTAATATTTCATCCATGCCCATGTGTGGTTTTCAAATTTCCCCTTTATCCCTTGCAATAAATTAGCAGAAAATGATTAATTCTTATCACGTCCTGCAATAGTCAAGCCGAGATCCCCTCGGCGAGATCACCCTTCTGCAGTGAACACAATTTGCGAGCTGCATATCGATCGCAGTTTTCCGACCAATACGGATCAGGAAGGGTGGCAAAAGTAATCTCCAATGTAGAACTGAATTATTTAAAGGGCTGAGACTGAAATTTCATAATTATAATGGAGGAATAGAGTTCTGGAAAATGTTTAAACGTATTAACTGCGAAAGACACCAAATCACAAAACAACTCTGTACATATGGAAGATCTTAATCAGTACTAATGATTCAAGATAAATTCAGTTAACAGTAATTAAGAAATTAAGGAAACCTTCACATGGTTCAATTGATGTCTATGAACATTCACATAAAAGCTCCAAAGCTACAAGATGCTGTAGCAACTGATTTACTAAATAAAATCTTGCAATGAAATCCAAGTTGCCAGCAAATAAATGTTTGAATATTTTGGCTCAACATCACACATTTTGGTTGAAATCAATGTCGCCGGAAAGCTCCGATTAAAAGCGATTTCAAAATTGTTCTGCTAATAATAGAGGACAACAAATTAGGAATTAGAGGCTAAATTAGCGGTACTAAGATGCAATAAGAACGTGTTAATGAATCCTAATGGAAAAGAGCAATAAGCTCTGCATAGGCAGAATCGATCCTAAATAGAAGCCGCACCCGTGACGTCACCGGTCCTCAAATTAATGCTGTAGCAAGGCCAGACGGCCGGGAAAAGAGTGTGTTCGAAGATGCATGGATGAAACTCACTCCATATTATATGCAAAGAGTTGAATAAATCGCAGGGTTGGTCTGATTTAGCATCCTTGTTCAACCTTCAATTTGCGTTGTTTGTTTATTCAAATTCAAAAAAAATCTAAGGATTTTTGTTAGCAGTGTAGAAACAGCAGAAAAATTGCTTGCATGAACTACTAATAATGTCTGATTAATATCAAGTATGTAAATCTCGGAATTCCTCAGATTTTCCAGCTTTTTCCGCTCTTTCCAGATTTTCTGTTGTAACACTACAGGGTGATTCAAAATTGGCGTCATTCCTTTTAAAGGGTAATAGGGGCTCGCTTGGAAAGTTCGAGAAAATTATTAAAAATATTTTTTTCGATAGTTTTTAAAATATATTAACAGTTGAAAATCTAATTTCAACTTTGTTATTAATTATTATCTTGAAATTTCTTAAGCACTTAAGCATTTAAAAAGAAAAATTACGATCTTCGCTCCAAATTACGAAAAATGTTCATATTAAAAAAGTTCTCTTATACAGTCAAAGCGGCAAGGATATTTTTTTGTCATTTAACAGGTTACTTGTTTGCAATTAGGAACTGAAATGTTTATTTATTTGTGCGGTGTACACATCAATTCGAGGTTATGATAACAATGTTGACATTTCGAAAAAGTACGTTCCACATTTAATAAATCCTGTTGAATTTACCTTTTATCCTTATCTATCTTATTGTTACTCTGTATTTTTTCATGGTTACCGGAATTTAAATAATTACGAAGCAACAGGTTTTTAGATAATATTAATTAGGCAGATTTCCTTGAAAAACATTGTTGACGTCTTTCTGATATAGTTTTTTGCACATATCTCAGTTTATAATAACAATTAATTTTTTTACTACTTTTCCTCTCTAAAACACCTCCAGAGGAATGACGCCAACTTTGAATCTTTTGAATCACCCGGTATTTCGATATTGCATCCAATGCCAAATTCTTATTTAAGTTGAAAAGGGTAGAAATTGTAACTAAATTTATTAATATTGCAGAAACAACTGGGAATGTTTGAAAGACATTTTATAGCTTATAAAATTCGACAATAATGCAAATTTAATGTAATAAATACGTTATTGGCGGGAGCACTTTGTAAAACAAAACTTATTTGCTATTAAACAAAACGTACCTAAGTTAACTAATTACATACACTAATCAATTTGTATGCAATAAAATTGGAATAATCTGAAAATCAATAACACCAAATATTTCTCTGAAAAATTAAGACTAAACAAATATTAAAATGTTCATATCATTCAATAATCATCAATGTCAAGTTGCTACTAGTCTGATGTCAAGTAGGTATATGAGAAAATTATAGGCAAATTATAGGATTCCTGATTGGAAATGATTAGCTATTTTAAAACTTAAACAATTATATAAGTTGTTAAATTAATTACAAATTACATAGGAGGATATATCCGACGGAGAAAATGATCAAATCTGAACCTTGTCCGTAAAAATATAAGCAAAATTCGACAGTATTTAAAATCCCCTTAAAGTATATTTTTTTGAAGTGCTTCCATTTGAAAAAAAGTTGATGGTGGTAACTTATTTTTGGACCACCATGCATAAATATTTGGTATGAAAAAATCGCATTTACAAATTATATTATAATAATAAATTGATAATAATAAATCAATTATATTGTAAAATTGACGGGACCGAGCATTTTTGACAATAAAAATACCGCTTAATTTTAACTGAATTTAGGCATTACCTCTGGGACTCACTGTAATTTTTTTGTTTTGCTTTAGGAAACATTGCAAAAACATAATTTGAAACAATCATCTAACTATGCTGGGCAGAAACAACATGGAAAGTAAATTAACAAAACCCTTTTAATTATATTCTTTTCCTTCTTGGGTTTGAGACAAAGTGTGTGACAAAATAAAAACTTTTATATCGTTTATTTCATAACGTTTCGGCGAGGCAACACCTCCATCATCAGATTTAAAATTCATGCAAACTACAAACACCAATTTACAATTAAAATATGTTATTCAAAAACTAGAATTTATAAAGCGTTAAAACATTCATTAGTTCTTGAGGAAAAAACTTATTTTTTGGGAGAGCAAAACATTTGAAAAACTTACCTCATAATTCGGAAATTAGATTATTTTAGGCATTTGCTGTCTTGTTTGATGATATTTGTAAATTTGTTTGAATTATTGTCTAACAACTTTGAGGAAGGAAAACAAATTTGAGGTTTGAAGACAGCAAATACCTAAAAGAATCTAATGTTTCCCAACTATGAGGTAAGTTTTTGAAATGTTTTGCTCTCCCAAAAAAAAAGTTTTTTCCTCAAGAACTAAGGAAAATTTTAACGCTTTATAAATTATAGTTTTTAAACAACATACTTTAATTGTAAATTGGTATTTGTAGTATGGTATGGTAATGGTAAATCTGATGATGGCGCTGTTGTCTCGCCGAAACGTTATGAAATAAACGATATAAAAAAGTTATTTCACACTTTGACTGAAACCCAGGAAGCAACAGAATATAATACTTAACAGTTACACGCAGTCAGGAAAATAAATCAAAATAAAACCGTTTTAATGCAATATTTTCATACTGAAATGAAGTTAAAGCACCAGATATTTTCAAATATTTCCAAGTATTATTATCATATTTAAGGCATCAAGGACTTGTTAACGCAAGAACGTTAAATCTAGGTCTTAACTGGGACGTTGATAACTTACATCTTAGAATTTATAGTTGATTTAAAATGGTCTGTTCTAAATTAGTCAAAAGTCCAATAAATCTTTATCGATCTTCAAAAAAATCAACCTGTTCTTCTGCTACTGTTGTCGTTTTTTCTACACCTTAGCTTGATTTTTCTCTAGTTTTCCTGAACACTTTACATATCCATTGGCTAGATATCTAGCAATTAGTAATAGTGAACTTTCTGTGAGCCAAATAAAGATCTTGGAACACACCCCTGTTCGGTTAAGCTGGCCCAGTGGATGGCTGGAAGGACCAAAGCAGAGCCGCAGAACGTTATTAGAGTTTCGTGAAACGGGTTTCCCAATCGCCAATTTTATTTAGCGAGGGCATGAATCACCCCTTTAAGCTCTTGTACTGATTATCGCGACTGCAACTCTTCGGTACCAACTTTGCCTTGCCGTTTGGTACCAATCGAGTGCGCGTCATTGACGTTGTTGGTGCTCGAGTCGCACATGGGACGGTACCAGTGTTATCGTCTTATCGCGTTGAACCAGGATTGTAATCCGCTGTATTTGACGGTGAATAATAGTTTTGTGCGGGCGGATATGGTCGATTTAGTGTTAAAGTCGGGTCATTTAGTGTGGTAACCAACTATTTACAGCACGTACAATGTGTACGCACAAAGAGTAAAAACCATTCTATAAAACCGGTCACGTAAATAGTTTATTGCGTAAATGTAACAGACAACAATTGAACCCGACCTACCAGACATGTCTTTCTCGTTGGTTCCCCTGGACATTCTGAACCATACACCTATGCCTGACCTACTTGACGCGCTTACCACCCTTATAAAGACTTTGTTACCAATCAAATAAGAGACGCTCCTCGACGAATACGGGTGCGTTTTAACCATTTAACAAATCAATACAGTCACAAGGCTTTGGCAATCGGTACTTAAGCGATGACAAATAGTTATTTGCTATTTGATAAGCCTCTAAGTATCTCAAAGTAAATCCCAACTAAAATAATTGCTCAAAGTCAACAGCATTCCCACGAGTTGCAACAATGTTTCATTACTTATTACCATTGAGCTGATCCGCAAATCGTAATAAGATTCATTGGATATGAAGATGTTTTCAAAAGAATCTGAACACTCGTAGTTGCTGCCTGATTCAAGGATGGTTTCCGATAATCTGCTTGCCTATATGGGCGATTATAACAAACATGTGATGACCTTATTTTATTATCTACGATAAATGCACTAGCAACAAAACAGGTTACAAATTTACCGTGTTGTTCAACAAAGACAAGGCAAAATCTTGGAGAGAAATCGAGAAAAAAGTTCACAACGTGTGTCTTATCATTATAAGACATTGGTCCTTATAATGGATAAAGATCTTATAATGGTTTAATTCTAGTATTATTTAAATCTTTCACCTGTCTTTTGATGAAATGGCGAATTCGCTTTCTTTATTACTACAAGACAAATTGCCTTTCTTGCACTAAAATATTTTTTGGTTACAAATTTGCTGAGAATTTCCGTTCTTTTGAAGATGGTTTAATGTCAACAGATCTTGAGTAGATCATCAGATGAACTGGGACACAATTTGCATGTTATTGCTTTGCTCAAGACCTCGATTAAGAATACATACACTGATATTGTTATCAATAATCGATTTGCCAAGGTCTAAGAAGGCATTTTGCTACTTTAACCAGGTGCACTTACAGTACATAGTTCATGGTCGCAGGTACCTGAACTGGAATGATGTCTGTCGGCCTTGGACTGTTTTTGCAGACGAACCTAGTGATTAAGGTTGATGCAACCGCACACCAAAACTGATATTGTTTTATTTTAGTTGGCCATTTCAAGATACGAACCCGACATTGATCTAATATAAAAAGAAGTTAAGAATAAGCCACTAAGTACTTTGAACGTTTTTCTTTTGTAACAGAAAGAAAAATTTTGTAGGAAAAAGTCCCACAAAACAAAACAAGTACATTGGATTTATCCTCTTGCGATCGTTTAAAATCTTTCCTTAGAGTTGCGACTTTTAATCAACCCTGTTGCATTAGTTGAAGTCTTTTGGTTAAATTAGTTGTTGACCTAATCACTAGGGAGTTCTACTTTTAGCGTTGTGAAAAGGTACAAAAAGGGTCCTAAAAAAACTTGAGGCTTCAGTGATTATATTAAATCTTCAATAAAGTACTTTTAAATTTATTTCAATATTTTTTTAAAATAGAAAATGTCGTTTTAAATTGAAATTAAGGTA
The DNA here is from genome assembly GCF_020466585.1 of Dendroctonus ponderosae. Lineage (NCBI taxonomy): Eukaryota > Metazoa > Arthropoda > Insecta > Coleoptera > Curculionidae > Dendroctonus > Dendroctonus ponderosae. Next base: position 7,716,193 of record NW_026018611.1, read on the forward strand.
GCGAAATGCAAAAGGTGTAACACTGTCGGTCAATGAAAAATGAAAACATTAATCAAAATATATTTTTTTAGTTTACAATTTTGCAAATTTACTTATATCTTATTTAAATTATTTTAATCACAAATAACAGTTTTTCATATTACATATTTTTTTAAAATAGCCTTTAGCTTATCATGTATGTCTCATGCTTGCAATGTTGAATATATTCACCTAAATACTGAATTTTCTGCTTTTAGTGCTTTTACTTCTCAAGGCTTTGCTATTTGCAATAAAAAATATGAAATCAGTTAGTTAAAAAAACTGGAATGAATAAAACGTATTGGGTTAAAATGTGAACTTAAGAAAATAATACGGACGTTACTGTCCAATTAGTGTTGGACAAAACTTACGTAAAATTATTGAGTTTTTTAACCCAATGGGCAATTTTTACCATTTTAATGGCTCAAGCCAGAGCTTAAACGTAAAACTAATAAATAGGGCATTTCCGTACATATTTTTCAACTTTAATCTAGTTACTTATATCACATTATAGACAATGAATTAATGAAAATCGAATAAGGTATTTTATTAATCTGATCTGAAACAGGCACCACACTTTTACCAGTTCTTATCATAATCTCCTAGTGGCATACTTTCGAGGAATTCAGTAGCTTTGAAATAATGTTGTCCAGTTTTAGCAGCTTTTAAATACCTAAGTGAACAGCCGGCTTAAAATATAATTTGCGCATTTTTGAATTCCTGCTTGCCTTTACGTACTATTAATTTTGGCATTAGTAAAATCTTGATTGCTTATTGTGAATTGAGTCGAATATTTGAACAATGCATCATACTCGAAATAATCAGTCAAGACTGCCTATAGCAAGTCTGTATAAACTTGTATAATCCTGCAAAAAAACTTGATTTCAGAGATACAGAGAAATATATTTTGCACGAATATTTAAAAAAATATATTATCGATTCATCATAATCTAGTTTTTACTGATTAAGTCTAAAATAGGGGTCAACCATCAGCCATAAGAACTAGTTACGAACAAAACTCATCCAGGACCTGACATCATCAAAAGAAAAAGTATTCTGGGATTGGCAAAAAGTTCATTTCTGAAGATGTTTTTTTTCAAACTCTTACACTTGACGATTGTTATCTGTTACATTTACTGAAATCGAACGATCTTTTTCAAGCTCTGATACCAAAGACTTAATTTTCCAATGTCAAGTTTAAAATGCCTCAGTGTGCTGTAGTGGGTTGCAATAACACCCATCGAAGGACTAAAGGAGGATCGGTAAAGTACCATCGATTTCCAGGGGATTCGGTTATTCGCCATCAATGGTTGAAAGCGTGTGGAAAAAGCGTAAATAACTGTGCAACTGCTCGGATATGCTCCAGACATTTTAGGCGAGTATTTGATAGTTTCTGACAAGAGTGGAAACGGCAATGGCATAACATTGCAATTTTTTTCAAATTCAATTTCCTAAAAAAGTTAGAGTACTTGTACTATTGTAAAATGAGGCACTAAAATGATAAAAGATAATTCGTTCTCATAATAAAATAATGTATAAAAATTAGAATGACTTTAACCATAATCGCATAAATATTTTAATTAGAAAACCGGGAGATTGTACCTCTGGTGAATGACCTTGTTCTAGCCCTGAGAAAGACCCAAATAAAGGGTCGAATTTTTTTAAGCATAAATCGAGTTCTTAATCCAGTGCCAAATCCGCTTTTCAAACATTTTTGTTAACTTTTGGAAACGCTTCTAGACTCGTAATATGTATAAGAACACAATAACTCAGGTTTTATTTCAACTCCTGACACATATTGCAAAAGAAATGCATAATTGTGTTGCAATTTTGTAACTGAGGCTGGACTGAGGATTTTAAAGACAACATTAACAATAATGTACAATGTGAAAAGGTTTAGCTTTAGCTATATACCTATAAGTAGTCGGTAAACAATTTTTTTATGCCGATTGAAAAACCTCACTTTTATTTTATCCAGCGGATATCCTATGTTTCTGATACCTCATTTCATAGTCTTATAATTTGAAAAAAAGATGGTAATTCCATAAATTACTAGTAAAACAGACGCAAAAAAAGGGATTTTAGCCAACCCGTTCTTTTGCCTTTGTTCTATCCGAATATTAATATTTTTCTATTTTAGTTCTCTCACGGAAGAAACGATTGGCACCAACATGCTTTTCCAAATACTCGCGACGTTCTGCTTTGAATTGCAGAGGGTAGAAGTAAATCAAATCCGATGAATCTGTACTCTTACCAACCGCAACAAACATTTGTTTAGTGTGTGCCCGGTTTTTAAATAGAAAATGTTCTTATTATTTATTGTACTTATCGATTGATTTAGTATCCGGTCTAGTAATTGGAGGTACGCCCAATATGATTGGTTCTTAGTTTTATCTAATATTTACTCATTTCTTAATGAGTTGACCTTTGCAATATGTTCATTCTGATAATGATTGCAATCTTATGACCAAGCCTGTTTCAGCACTCACAACCAAAGTTAAAATTTTTACAAAACTATTTCTAAATATTTTAGTGAGGCATCATACGAACGGGACGTGCAACATGAAATTTTGGGTTTGCCAACACGATCTCGCCTAAAACGCGGTGCTCTTCCAGATCAGAATCTTCCAAACGACTTTCTAAACGAGGAGGCACAACCGGAAAGTGCTATAGATATTTTATTAGCAGTGGGTCTTGTACCGGCAAACAAAAGTAATAGTAATAACGGAGGACTTCCAGAAGAGTAAGTGGTTCTTAAAATATATAAAACAATTAAAACTTAGAAAATACATTTTGCAAAACATCTGGAAACATCTTTTTTGCTACCACCCAAAACCAATGAAATTCTATAATCCCACTACGAAAGACCATAAAAATGGTTGGTAATACATAATCGGATTCTCTCTATGTTGCCAACCTCATAAAAAAGTTTTCAAATTACATTTCGTGATTAAGCATTTTCAATTTTGAAACAACATCGAAAATCTGTTTTCGTGTGCATTTTCATATTCAAAGTTACGTCATGTAAAATATGTATGCTATGTATGGAAAGAAGTAAACATTGTATGGTGTAGGTACACTACGCTACAGAAAAATTTTACGAGGTTTAAACACATTTCATTTGTTCTTAGGTGAAATCTATAAATTTTGCTGGGATATTCAGCATAGTTGTATATTTATGTTGAATGTTCGTCTTTTCTTGCGAAACTGTAGATGTTTTCGCAATTTTAAATAAATAAATAATTTAATGAAGTTGGTGTGTACCAGACCAAAGTGTCCATTCAAATTCCTAGAAACTAAATCTGCACTTAGGAGCGTTCAACTACAATTTTCTTACCGGATGATATCTTTGTCTATCGATCAATTCCTTACATGCATAAAACCTTGAATTAACTTCTAAATACTCAAATTAGGTTTTAATTATTGATATCGCACTATTGTATTCACCTCAAGTATAATAAGTGGCCTTAAAGGGGCATGCCGTGTAATTCAACAGCAGCAGCACACACTTATGTACAGGGTGTTTCGTTGTGTTGTAATGTACGAAAAGAGCGAAAAGAAATTAGGGAAGTCATATTTAAAACCTCATCGCAAGCCACTGATTGGCCAGTAGATGTTAAAACTTCTTAAAATGACAAAGTTAATTTTCAAAATTGTTGCTGTTCTTACTAAGCAATTACGGTGAGTGAAGAGTCACTCTAATCTGTTACCATCAGTTTATTTTCACCTCTATCAGCAAGAGACAAGTCTGACCAACTAATTGAAGATGCTTTCAAAGAAATCTAAATCTGTTCCAATTGGGAAATTCCTGTAATGCAGGTAAATTGTGGATTTGAATTCGGTTTTGCTGTGTTCGTCGATCCCCTCTTTATAGTTCGTTCGCCCACAGGTCCGTGACCCCCCGGCCGCCCGACCTATTTCCCAACGTGGGGAACTCATCCAATGATGCCATATCTATTTAATATGCAAATATATGGTTTCTCTAATGAATATTGCAAGATTAGAATATAAATAAGCCAATTCAGTCGAAAAGGTATTCCCATTCTTCGAAGCTTCCAAACATGGTAACCCCATAACGTGTATTACGAGTATATTTCTATTGATTCCTTACTCACTATAATATCAAAGACCAATAAAGTCGCATCAACGCACCAATCCAAATAGTTTCCTTTAGGACATTATCCAAGACAAACATATCATGTGCTTGTGAACTCCTCAACGTTTTGCGCAGGCACAACCTAATCATCGGCAAACATACAAGAATATCACTCTGATTGGCTGCACTTGGCAACATTGAGAACGTCCACCACGATGCATATTGTTTGTGCAGGGGTAAATAGGGACGTCGTTCGCTTCTCCCACGTTGACGTCGCGTAGTTGTATTTAACGTACGTCGCGACGACGTCGTGAACACTTCGACGCGCATTCGCATTTTTTTTGTTTATTGCCACTTTTTTAAGCACGGAACTATCTTGTGTAATCGGTTAACCACGTGTCTTCTTCATTTATTTATTTCTTTTATTTCCGAAGGACGTCCGATTCTTTTCATGGGAAAGGATAGCTGAACCACTTATTTGCACTGAGCCAAGGTAAATTGTAAATAAATGCAAGTTACTGTTAGAATGTGCCATATTTTTCAGGCAAAACGAAAACACGCTTAAACCATAACGCAAGAACCGAAAAATGTTAACTTGTAGATAACAAACGACAAATAAACGGTCGGTAAATATGTACTAAATAATGTGTAATACCGGAAATTGAATAAACCCCAACCTGAAACGTTAACAGTAACATTAAACAACAAAGCGAAAATGGGAATTAAAACAGTTTATAGAACATATACAGGGTGTCCCGTAAGCACATGATCAAAAGGGTACAGGGATATCCTTTGGATGAATAGAAGATGTTATGGCCTAACTTTTATTCAGAAAAAATTCATATTGATAGTCAAAGTTCTTCAAAAAAATTGTTTGTTTTGAAATATGGGAAGAATGATACCATTGACTTTAATCAATCGCTGTGAATGTATTCCTTTGTAAGATTCATCTTGTATTCTTGTATTAATCTTGTATTCATCTTGTAATCTTCAATTCTTGTAGTACGAAAACTACCAGAACTTTTTATTTTATAGCTGGGAGCAGCTGATTTTTTCCAGTCCTGTTGGGACATTTTTGGGCTTTTGTAAAATCCTGCAGCAATCGTAGTTTTTCAGCAAAAAAAAAATCTGTTTCCTCGATAATTAAAAAGCCCAGGCCATATACCAAAAACCATATATTTGATATATATATATATGCCAAGGCTTAAAGTAGTAACAACGCTACACATAGAAACTGATGATGGTGGAAAACACCGAAACGTATTTTAATTGATAAATAGACAATAAATGACTAAAGCCCAAGAATTGATTTTGAATTGCAAGAAAATTAATTTATGTTTTGTTAATGTAAAAAGTTAATGAGTTAATGCCTATCCAATGTTAAATTGAAATTGAATCAAAAATATTTTTTGGATCAAAAACTATGAATGCTACCAGATTTTACAAAAAGGACAAAAATGTGATGGTTATTGCATCAACTGAAAAAAAAATCATTTGATTCTAGTTATCAAGGAAAAAGTTCTGGTAGTTTTTGTACCAAGACACTCGTATGAAATCGGTTGCTTCATCATAACATGAGCCTTACATAGGAACAAATGCACAGCGAATTTCATTAAATTCCATCGTACCATTCTCCCATCTTTTACAAGAACTTTGATCATCAATAGCAGAGGAGCCAGACATTTTTTTCTTAGCAAAAATTCGGTCAGATCGTCTTCTTTTGATCCAAAGAATATCGCAGTACCTACCCTTTTGATCATGTGCTGACGGGACAGCCTGTATATCAACTCTGAGTTGTTCTTCATAATAATCCTCAGTTAAAAATATGGAGATTAGTTTTCCGATCTTCTCTATACTCTGGTCATGTTGGCTTTTTTAAGCCAAAATCAGCTCGAAAAAATCAAGCTAGGCAATATACACCGCGGAAGCAAATTTATAAAAACTGCGAGTTGAAATTTGAAACAATTATAAATAAAAATAAAAAGAAAAACAGAAAATAAAACCGTTCTCGATTCTTTTAGATCCGTGGTTTCCAAAGTGGTCCCTACAGATCCCAGGGCCCCCGATTTTGGGGTCCATGAACAACGTCAGGGATCTTAAAATTATAAAACAGAACTTTTTTGCAAGTACTCACAGTCAGAACACAAATGCAGATAAAAATATACTAATACTTAATGCAACTTATTATTATGTGAGGATTATCCACACATGAGGAGCTGAAACCTGAAAAAAAAGCTGAAAATGTTTATAGATAAGATACGACAATTTCTGGTTACAAAAACAGATCCCAATTTTATATCCAACATTAAGCCTCGTCACAAAAGAAAGAAACCGACTAGATTTTTTTGGAATTTTTCCCTTATGCAATTATGTAGTTTCCCAGGGTTCATGTGAAAGTTTTGAGTATGAAAAAAGACCAGTGAGCCAAAAGAGTTTGGGAAACACTGTCTTAGATAAACGAAACTTTTAGCAGAATTATCAAAACATGCAAAAATTTGAAATTAAGCCATAATAAATTACATGTAAATTTACAAATACTGCTCATAATTCTTCAAGTAAACATGTAATTTTCCTAGACAATTCCAAAAATGTTTTAAGCGTGTTGGGACATAATTATAAGTATAGGTAAACATACAATCAAAGCCAGTGTGCGATAATTTCAAGTGGGGGGTTTTCAATATACTTTATGACTTAACGGTCTACAGGGTGTTCGACCGGGAACCGCCGCAATGGATATTTGGCAAACTGCCATTAGGAGAAATTTGAAAATATGACGGTGTGCCGAAGTCATTGAGGGCAAGCGATCTAAAATATTTTCGATATGGTCACACTTCTGGTTATGCCGGAAGAAGGTTTCAACTTGCTTAGTTTCAATGGAACAGCCTATATATTATTAGATTTTTGGATTATACTCCCAATTAGAAAAATATTTCATGTATAATATTGTACCGTGGATGGCCGAGTATCAAATTCTTTCTTCAACTTACAACTTTTATTCCACTCGGTACAACTTTAACTACGGAACAGGAACAAACTAACTTCTAAATTAATGTCAACTTCACTAACGATAACAATAACACACGGAAAACACGGATTTCCGACTCGCGGGTTTAACTTCTTCTGCACTCAGGCGCGGCTGTCACTTCACTCTCCCGGTCTGGTTCTCGTCGTCGCTTATATACTTTTCTTCAGGTATTCCAGATAGTTCTAGAAATCTCTAGTCCAAGTGCGAAATTTCCCGCTTGTCAGTGTCATATTTGACAGTAAATGGGGCCCAAATGGGGCTCCCATTTACTGAAATACCATGAATTTCGATCCCCCA
>NW_026018611.1:7723678-7732872 GCF_020466585.1 Dendroctonus ponderosae
TGGGGCCCAAATGGGGCTCCCATTTACTGAAATACCATGAATTTCGATCCCCCATTCCAAACGTGAGTACTCCAGGCCATTTCCGTTACAATATCCTATACCTAAATCTAACCGTTTTTGATATATTTGAAATTTTATGTTAAAAATGACAATTGCAGCCACTCGAATAACTATTCATTTTTCCTATAAGCGAATACGTGCTTTTTAATTTGAATCGCATTTCTTGTTGAAAAGCACTTACTTTAATGGAATTTCGCCAACATTTTCATCACTTTTAATACAAAGTGTTAAAGAAAGTTTCAAAATAAAGTTGAGAAAACCGCTCAAAATCATTTTTCTTCAAATACAAACCTAGATAGAAATAAGGGCAAGTTTATGTAAGGTTGCCTATTCCAAAAGTCTGTAGTTTTCAAAATATTGTCAATTTAATGTTTTCAAATGGCAATTTTGTCGTTTGTAGTCAACTTGATTAATATTTGAATTTAGGGTCTCCCGAAATTCTTCAAATTGACACAAAGTTAATTTTTTACTTGCGTGAATTTCAACAAAAATTAGCGAATTTATTAAATGCATTTGGAATTGGACGGAAAAAACACCCTGTTCGTGGCTAAATTCAGACATTTCTTCTATGACATCTCACATCTAGTTCTCTAACCGAAACCCATCTAAAACGTTAATATAATACCCCGAAGAATTCGCGGAACTTTTGTTCAACCGATTGCAGACGGTGAGACCCGAGGAATGGGAAACGCCTCGATGCGAGACCTTCGTCAGAATGCGTGGAATCCGACTTGGACCAATAGGAAGCAGGGATGCCCGAGGAATTTGAAACCACGCGACCATTGGTGTCTTCTAAACCGGTGTCGATGCGCATGAAAACCGGATTCTAAGAAATGTGTAGTAAAATAGTGTACATTTTTCATGAATGGTGTGCTCGATGGTGGTAGTTTTCGCATGTTAAATGAATTCAAGTGGGGTGTCTGGGTATTTTGAATATTCGCTGACCCAAAATAGACTATTTCAAAATGATGTTGAATTTTTGATATAGCTTTATCACATTCTCCATAAATAATAAATAAGTTTAAATAATCTTCGTTTGAACAATTTGAGCGTCTGCTCATGATTATTCATGATTTTCAAAAGGTAACTGACAGATGTAGTATTTATTTGGCATTTGATTGTATTAACTGTAGCAACTAAGAGTGATAGTATTTAAAATAAGATGTGACAAAATAGCCATATGAGAACATTAAACTGACAATATTTAGAAAACTAAACACTTTTGGAATAGACAACTTTACACAAACTGACCCTTATTTTTAATAGATACTGATTAAGATAAAATGACCAAAAATTTCCGGATTTCCATATGAAAAAAATTGATTTTTGGCGGTTTTCTCAAAATTCTACTAAAGTAAGTCTTTTTCAACAAGAAATGCGGCTCAAATAAAGTAGCACATATTTTTTATGGAAAAAATGAATAATTATTCGATTGTCTGCAAATATATCAAAAACGGTTAGACTTAGGTGTAGGATATTATACACAAAATATAGTTAGAATTTGGAGTAGAATGAATAATATATAGGGTGTTCCATTTAAAGTAAGCAAGTTGATACTTACTTCCGGTATAACCAGAAGTGAGGCTACCTTGAAAATATTTTAGAACGCTTGTCTCCAATGACTTTGACACACTGTCCAATTTTCAAATATGTCCTAATTATAGTTTGCCACATATCGATCGCGGCGGTTACCGGTGGGACACCCTGTATAGAAGAGTATAGAATCCAAATAATAATAAATATGCCCAATTTAAAACCAAATCATCATGTAGGTTTTCCTGACTACTGTATTTCCAATTTTAATATAAATTATATTCCCGGGTTTCAGTCATTTATTTTCGAACCGATCATAAATTGAAGAATATACAACGCAAGTAATTGGAACAACCGGAATAAAAGAGAAGAAGGTGATGTCAAAAACCATAAATATTTTCAAACTTTCATTTTAAGCATAATATCAATATAGCAGAAAAAAACTAAAAACAACTTAGCAAATGAATATTTTACAAAATTTAAACCAATAAATGATAAACTAGACACACCTAAGGTAGTATACAAAATGGACTATTTGAAATGTGATAACACATACATAGGTTAAACAGCACAATATTTAAAGAAAAGAATATACGAACATAAATATGGCATCAGGAAAAATAACGAAAATAGAACAACATCAGCACAACATGCACACCAATTGTTGCATAATTTTGATTTCGACAACACAAAAATACTGATCAATGAAAATAATTATCATAAGAAAAGAGTCCATGAAATGATACAAATCAAAAAACATAACAAAGCCACGAATGTTAGATCAGATACATACAATCTAAGCTCAATACATAATACGTAAAATACGTAATACGTAAAATATTTATGATTCGACTAGACATAATGTTTTGAAAATATAGTAAACCCTAATTACCCAATTGATACTTAAATTATATCTTGTTTTCCAATGTTTCGAAGAGTTGACATTTTTGTTCTTTTTCATTTTTGAAAAATGTAATCAAAGGTCTAACTAATGGATTGTGTGTATTTAGTGATCATTTTTCTCAAATTAATAAAATCTGGTTACAGCACGTGAATTCTGTATTTCTTTAAACTCATTAGTGGTCCTTCAATTTTGGTAAATATTGACTTCGACTATATTTTGAAAATTTCTCAACTTGAAATCTGTTTCAAAATACCTAAATCCAGATAACAGAAAGGACATAACACGACAACACTTAATATATTAATACTGATATCCTGTCGGTTCATAAAAATAAAGAAGAGCAACGAACTATTATGAAAACTAGGTCAGTTGAAAATTATTCCGAGGACAAATCTCAAAACTAAGCCAATCAAATTTGCTGGTACTTTCAATGCTTATTTACTTAGCTTATGTTTGACTGTTTTCTATGATATTGCTTGACTACGTACTTTGATAATAATTAGGTCAAAGGCAATTTAAATGCAACGTTGTAAATATTAGATTATAGTTGCGCTATAAAATGTTACATTAGCCAGTATTTTAACGAATTAATTAGAAGCCTTGTTCATGGGCCTTGGGAATTCAAATTGAAAATCAAAAATGTCAGGGTGCAGGATATTAATCAATCATATCGTCTTCAATGAAATTCAACATAAACAGAAGCAGGGAATTAATTTAATAGGCAACTACTTATTAATGTTTTTAATTGTCGTTCACTGAATCAATAATATTATGCAGATACAATTCACAAGTTTAATCGCATCCGACAGAAACCTAATTAAAATTAAGAACTTTACAAGACCGCATTTTGCATTTTTTTTCTTTCCAGTCTCAATAAAATGCAGATCATGGAAGACGTAAGGGAGGGATGCGATACAAACCCTCCCTCTTCGCCTGGCCATGCTGAGCAAGGGGAAGACAGTAGTCCACTACAGGAAATTAAAAAGGATGCAACTCTATCAAATGGCTTAGTAAAAGCGGATATCAAAAGCGAAATAGAACTTTCAGAAGTAATCAAACAGGAGCAATTTGAGAAGCGAAGTAACGATGAAATGAACGATAAAGAAGAGGAAAACAGGTCAGAATACTAGTGGCATAGTTGCCTTTTATTAAGCAATTATGAATGAATCGTTTGAGCCTTGCAACTGTTAATTGAAAATACTCACACAGGACGAAAATGAAAACTGAAGGTTACAATCGTAACCTTGACATAATTTTAATTATCACCATTCAATATTTATGAAAATTAGAATTTTTATTTGATTTTGTTTTCCTGTACCTTGGAAGAAGTACCTTGTTCTGACTGGAACTTTACTTAAAATAGTTAAGACCGATATCTTTATCCAAATATATTAGCCAATAGGCGATAATTGATACATTTTCAAACCCACCAACAAGTAGTTCCTTAATATAGACTTTTCCATTAGTTTAGAAGGTGAATTTTAAATTATCCAAGCTTGCAGTTGAAACTGAATATATTAAAAATATGATATTTCGACTTTCAGTAGTAGCCACAGTATCAACTCAGAGAACAATGAAAAGCGTAAACTGGATCAGGAACATACCTCAATCAAAAGACTCAAAACCGAACCAGAAGACAGTTTCATTGCACGAGATAAAATTATAGTTGAATTCATGGAATTAGCTGAATGCAATAACCTGGACCAGATACAAAATTTGAGCGATCAAATATTTTCGGAAATTAAGGCCCTTAACGACTTAGCCCGAGACAAGGTAAGTAATAAATATTAAGAGGATTATAAGTCTGTGAGGGATCGTGAAAAGCTCCAGTTAACCGGGAATTAATTGTTATCCTTAATGGTTATTTAAAAAATTTCAACAGGAGTATTAAGATTCTGACATAAAACCGAAGCAAATAAATGCCTTGAAGATACAACAAAACATACTGTTCATTTTCCACAAAAAAGCTGGTAGTTAGCGCAAATTAGGAAAACAAAGCAAGACATAAAATGTCAATGACAATGACAAGTTGCCAATTATTTCAAGTAATGTTTTTTTTCAGGAAAGAGAATGGAATCAACTTCTACACATGAAAAAATTAAAAGAAGAGCTTCTGATAAGACTGCAACGAAAAAGACAGGTGTTGATAATAAACGACAGCGATCTTAATGACTTCCAACCAGAAAACAATGGTAATTGCAAATTGTTTATACCAGATTCATTCTTTAAAGTTGACGATAATTTAACAATCTAATTTATGCTACTGTTTCAGGACAGCAAAGTCTGTTGAAGTGCAATCAAAAAGTAAACATGTTAAGAGAGCTCCGAGCAGCTAATATTGAAAAACTCAAACAAAGAAACATGTTGCAATCGACTTACAAACAGAAACCCATGTTGGATGTTCAGTCTATTATAGCTGATTACAGGTACAAATAAATAAAAATCCTATGGAGGTAAAAATAGGAATATTTAAAGCAAAACAAAAGATAAAACTCTAAAGCTAATCAATTAACATTTTTAGGCAAAGACACCCGGAAACAGTACCCAGAAGAGGTAGGCGAATAAGAAATTCACAAAGTCACGGTAAAACCAGTATTTTGGGCTTTTCAGGTGGTAGTCTAACTATTGGACAATCATCAGGAATGGATAACCACGAATCAGGGTTATCCGGTTCATTAAATGGAGTAAGTCCCAATATTTTTAAATAAAATTTCCTTTCCAAACGTCAAGCTGATAAATTGCACTGACAAAACAATAACAGAGAACCTAATAAGGGGCCGAGCTCATTTATAGCTCCGCCCATATTTTGCCTACAATTAGCAATCAAAGAAAAAGTTCAAACCATTTAAGGCCTACAGGTAGAAGTAACGTGCTGAAATAAATTTTAGCAAAAGATCAAGTTGAAGTGATATCAGATGCAAACCACTAAAGTATATTTTCCGAAAAACATAAGGAAGCCAATGTTTTTGCGACTTTGTTGATTACACAATGTTTATAGCCACATTACAAATCATTTTTTTTATCATTAAGGTTACTATAATGTCGGTTAAATTGGGAAAATGACCTTTTCTTGCTGCAGGTTAAACTGGGCACGTTATCAGAAAGTTTTTTCCAATTATATTTTTAGATTAAAGAGTACATCGTCATTTGCTTATCAAGATGTGTATTAAATACTGTTATTGATCGAAACACTCTTTATAAACGGATGGAACTTTTGGAACATTTCCTTCCTGCAAACATTTTTGAAAAGCTTTTATGCTTGATAATTTAAATCAATCACTCCAACTGAAACTTATCAACATCAATATATTCTTAGAGTCAAGAGGATTCGCGCTCCTCACTCTTGAATTCCTGCTATCGACAATGTGATGAGATTAAATCTTACAAAGATGTTTTGCTTCAGTTTGCCAAACTGTCGCAATCTGAAAAGTCAGAACTACAAAATCAGATGCATAACATAAAGCCTCCACCGCCATATCCGGAGGTAACCGTACATCCAGTTACCAGTACTAGTTCGGTGACGCCCTCCAACTCTCTGCTACATGGCATTTTAACCAAGGTAAAATGAACTCCCATTAGAGTTACAAACTCGAGATTGATTATTTTGCAAAAACTGCAAGTTTGGGCTTAACTGATTCTAGGCGCCTGTGAAGCAAAATCATTCAAATGGAAATAGCAATACTCCAGTTAATGGAAAATCGTCATTCAGCCCCACCTTGGCTCGGTTGCTTACCGCTCCAGAAAAAGCAGCAATCCAATCCTCAACCTCCAATATGCTGGGAGGAAGTTTACTGAATGCCTCAAATATGTCAATTTCGGACATCTTTTCTGGAAGCAAGGTAAGAATATCTTGTCGAACGACTGAATCCACAAATTATGATAACCCGTACATGAAAACCTGAAGCAACCGAACCAGCTGCCATAATAGTATCAATGTTGAAATATTTTAGGTACGAAATGAAATTACAATTACACCATTGGGAGGTCAGTTTGAAACGGAAACAAAAAGAGAATTGGTAGGTACCATTTTCTCGAGCCATGCGGCTGATGTGATTTAAACGTTTTTCTATCTACTTAATGCACAACTTTCTACGTGAGAGTAGCAGGACAGTAATATTAACTAGATCAGGCTTGTGAATCCAACTGACACGTCCCCCTCCAATTATAACATTTGCCTACGGAGGATATTGTTTAATACAACTTGTATATTATTTACAGATAGATGAAGATGAGCAAACCGATCGGCTTGTAATCGACGAAGCCCTCGATAACTCAAGCACGCGAATCAAGGAAGATAACAGATCAGAAGATGGTGAAGAAGTTCCACAATGCCAAGGTTGTAATCAGCAACCAGCCCAATTTGTTTGTGCTGGATGCGGAAATCAGTGGTACTGTAGTCGCGATTGCCAGGTAAGATTAAGCTAATCTTCAATACCATAATTTAAATGTCTACTTTATGCTTCCCATTATTTACTTGATCCAGGCGTTTATGCAGTTTTACAGAATAATTGAGTATACGCTGTACCAATTTAAAAGGAATATTCTATATAAAATGCAAATATCAACCAGGGCCCACTTTTAGCAATAAGAATTTTTATTCAAATTTTTATTCAAAATTATTTTTTACTCTCTGTATGGTATGCAAATATTTATAACTGCGACCTCAAAGCTTTGAAAAAACCAACGTTGTCTTTCCAAAATGTACTTTGGGAAGAACGGAAGGCAATTATTCAAAGCCATTCAAACGTGATAGTTTATAAACGTTTTATCTACTATTCGGTTGAAAATGTTTGTAAGTAATTTGCAATTAGTACGTTAATCACAATTAAAAATTCGTCTTCAAAGCTCTGAAGGAAAGAAAGTCGTGTTTGTTTAGTTAGTAGAATTTGAGAGAGTAGAATCAATTTGACAAATTTTAAGTGTGACGCACCGAAAAATTTCTGCTTTTGCCGATTATCCAAAATTGTGCGTAAAACATTTTATGCTCAGACAGCGTGCTTTTTGCCGTTCTACCAAAAATAAATATGCAAAAACTCGCCGTTAGCATGAAGAACTGTGTAGTAATCAAAGCCAACTAACCTGCAACAAAAGAGAAGATGCACTTAGTTTTCTCAAAATCAATTAAAATAATATAAGTTTTTATACAGGTTGCAGCATGGGACGATCATTCAGAATTGTGCTCAGGATAGTGGAAAGTACCAGAGCCCTCGAATAGGAATAACTCGTACCTGCAAGTTATATTTATAATAAACAATAAGCTACTGATTCCCATTACTCCAACCCATATAGGAAATAACTTTTCCAAAACCATCGAATATTCAAGTATATTTTTCCAATTCGAGTAAATCATAGTAACGAACATTTGGATATTCAAGTAAATTTACTAGACAGTTCGAAAATGATGAAATTTCGCAACAGATTGCGAATCAATTTATAGAATCGAGTTGAGTAGTTGAGCTCCTTTTCGTTGCCGCACATTAACAAATTGGTGATTTATTTTATTATCAAAATATATTAAAATCTGTAATTGTAGAGAACAAACTAAATTGGTAAAAGAAGTTAATCATACATTGAAAAGTTACATTTTCCACTAATTATATACCAAAGAAATCCAAAGAAAATATCGGTACTATTAAGGTTTGAAGCAAACAGATTAGCTGTTTGTTTCAAACTTTGTAATGTTTAAGTTTATCTTTAACATCCTTTGTGCAGGGGCTATTTATTTGCTGCAATTTGCTCAGTATGACTCAGTAAACATATATTGTGATTTTCCCCTTTCTCATTCGGATGATAGAAGAAAAAATTATATTTGCATTTCTTTTCACATTTTTTAGTAAGAAATCACCCCCAATTTGGATTTAAAAAACAGGGCGCAGAAACCGGCAAAATTAATATTAATCTACTGTTTTTTCTGCTAAATTGATTACTTTTGTCTCAGCTTATTATAATTTTAATTGTTAATTTTTTATTACAAAACTAGATCCAACCATCTAAATAAAGACGTACCTCGTATGGTATTTATCCACATAAACACTTTGTATATATTCTTCCTAGGACAGGTTTTGTTTGAACATACATATTTTGTTTTCTCGATAATTATTTATATAATTTACAACAAGTAGTGTGTTATAATCGGTAGGACGATTGATTTGAACAAGAACTGGTCGATTATTCTTAGCTATTTTATACGTAAGGTCAGTAGGTTCCATAGCTGAATTACCACTGGGATGCTAGTTTTATTTAAATAATATTTGTTTAATTTATGTAATGTAGATTCAGTGTGATTCATAACTATTCGCCATCAAATTCAAAACTACCAAATCAGTAAATGTGATCGGAAAAACAAGCTTTTACCAGTAGCTTTAAAAAATCAGTCAGTAAGCATAGATTTATAGCATTAGTAGCTACAAGTAAGTTCTTAACGATGCCATGTCTTCTGTGCGTAAATTATATTAAGTAGTGGTTTATGTATGTAACGTGTAAGTGCCATTGTTTTTGTGCATATTTAAAAGTAGCAGAAGAGACTTGCGACTTTTGTTTTCCAAAAAACGATGCTGTTTTGTTCCACTATTTAAGTAAAATATGTTACATTAAAAAGTCAGTTCTATATTGTATTGTAACGGAAATGGCCTGGAGTACTCACGTTTGGAATGGGGGATCGAAATTCATGGTATTTCAGTAAATGGGAGCCCCATTT
>NW_026018611.1:7733871-7775228 GCF_020466585.1 Dendroctonus ponderosae
CATATTTGACAGTAAATGGGGCTCCCATTTACTGAAATACCATGAATTTCGATCCCCCATTCCAAACGTGAGTACTCCAGGCCATTTCCGTTACAGTATGATAGTTCTTCTAATCGTTTTTGTTTTTAACGCAAAATTCTTATTAGCAAAACAATACGTTAATACTTTTGTTATATACTAAAATTGTAGTTATGCTCGTCATTTCCTCGTAAATATTTTTTAATTTGTAATAATAGTTTAGATTTTCATATATTATTCAATACCTAAGCGAATATATTGAATAGCGTTGATAATGTAAGATAAAGTTCTGTGATATCCACTTGTGGATCAACCATACTTAAAGTATAGCAATGTATATTTTATATTTGAGAATCAATAGATTTAATTTGACACTCCTCCCGATAGTTTCTCATTGTTTAACAAACATATAGATTTGAATTTGCTGAAGCAAGTATTTTGCAACCTGAAGTACTAACCCTTTATTATTAATTTTCAAGCTTCAAGATAAAATAATGATGTTCGATACCCATTTTAAGCTATACCTAGAGTGTTAGAAAGTTCAATCAACCTGCATGAATCTTCATTAGAATGAATCGAAGCACAAAAATCGACCTTCATATGATGAACTAAAAACAATAGAATCGATTTTTATTGTATAATATGAAAACTTCATAGGGCAGAAAGACCGATTGGGTCGATAGCCCTTTTCTGTAGGAAACAAAGATTATTTATATATATAAAACTTTTCTAAAAAGCAGTCAAATTGCCATAGTAAACTGTAAGTTTTAAATTTTATACATTTTCCTTCTTTAATATTTATTTTGGCAAATTATTTCTGATGTCCCATCAGAGCTAAATATATTCGACAGACGTTTTTTAAATGAAACTTTAGAACCAATATCCGAAAATCTATCTAATCTGTAAAACATGTGAATTGATTCGGGTAAGTATTCTTATTTTTTCATAATTGGTTTAAATAAGTTTATATCTTTTGTGGTGCGATTTTATTTAAATTAATTGACTAAAGAAGAAGAAAAATTAAAAATGAGAGAATACACATATCATTTATTTCGAGGTATAGAATGCGTTTTTGATGAAAGGGGTTATCAATTCATATTAGCGAGGTGGAAAATGTCTCTTTTTGGCGACATCCTGAAATTATGGGGCAAAATACCCAAGTAAAAACATGTCTACATTTTTTTAGTTAAGTCTCAAATATACAGTTTTATAAAATAGTTACTTACTATGTACAATAATTTTCAAAATTAATATTCCAGATTATTTAAAGTAAAAAAAAAGTAAGTAAAATATAAAAACATTAACTTCGATTGGAACGTTTACGAATCAATATAATTGATAAATACTTTACTGATTAAGGTTAATATTATAATCCTTCTCATGGATAAATTTAAATTTAATACTGAATTAAAAACTGAAATTGTAGTTAAGATCTAATTTGCTGATATGTAAGCTTGTTCTATTTATAATGTTGTATGTATGTATAATGTATTCTAAAATCTGAAGAAATTAATGAAGTCAGCAAATAGAACCGAATATCGGGATACTAATTAAAATTATTCTGTAGGGTCGACTGCGCCATAATCGCCATTTATTCAAATTTGCCATGTTGCCAACTTTAAACTATGCCAAACATGAGTGCATTTACACCGGCTGATTATAATCTCTTGTTTACAATCTACTGCCAAATTATGGATGGCTGAATTAACCTAATGGCAAAAGTGTTATTTTTCAATTTCTTATTAAAGCAAAGGGATTTTAAGCTTAAACATATTATTTGGCCTGCTATAAGAAAAGTAACATCCACTGCCATGTCGAGTGTTACTGTGTCAGATAATGATTTAATTACAAAGTCTCAGAATTTGGCCCCACAGCTAAGTGATGGGAAACATAAGGGCCAAGTGAGTAAAGCCTTATTGCAAACGCATTTTCGCAAATACGTAAAGTTTTGTTAATCTACTGGAACATGTCAATATTGAATTTAACTCTATGAGAAGGAAATTCAAGTTTAGAAAAACCGTTTTATATCCATTGTGCTTCTGAATTTGATACCTTCTATTTTTCGGGTAAAATCGAACAACCGATACTACAAATTCTTCATAACGGTGACGATTACCTGAAATTTTGAGCAAATCAACAATATTCCAGCAGAAAGTTTTCGTGCACATTTATTATTTGCGTTTTAAGCTTAAACAACGACGAATTTGAGACTGAACCGAACTAAACGAATGATTCCGAAACGTTTTGGCTAAAAGCAATATCAGAAAAGGACCTTTTGAAAATTACTTAATAATAAGGAAAACGACACGCACACGGAAAAACTAAATGCCCTCTACTTTACAGGCGGGAAGAATTGGTGTTTTTGGCGGAAGCATAGAATTTACAGGAGCGCCCTACTTTTCTTCAATTGCAGCATTAAAAGTGGGGGCCGACTTGAGTTATGTTTTTACCATAAAAGACGCCGCATTTGTAATAAAATCTTACAGTCCCGAATTGATGGTGTTGCCATTTTTAGATGATCCAGATGCAATTAAAAAGATCAACCCTTGGATTGATCGATTGCATGTAGCATTGTTGGGTGCGCATATTCATGTGTTGAATTATTCGAATAAACTATTCCAATTTTCCTCACAGGTCCTGGACTAGGTCGGTTAGAAGCAACTCAAAAAGTTTTTGAGGAAATTATTGACCTGTGCAGGATTAAAAACATCCCCTTACTAATCGATGCTGATGGCTTGTTTTTTATCGCTCAAAACCCAGACATCATAAAAGACTATCCTAGGCCTGTTATTCTAACACCCAACAAAATGGAATTTAGAAGAATAGTGGGTGAAAGCGTAAACGGCCTATTGCCTAAAGTAGACCAAGCTAAACAATTCTTGGAAAGAGTTGGACCAAATGTTACCATATTTTGCAAGGACGCTGTGGATGAAATCGTTACATTAGGGAAAAGTATTCAGGTGAGACATCTTGAAAGTACGAATTTAGAAATAAATTTAATTTTAGTTTATTCAGACCCTATTTTACAATGGATGCATAAATCACACTAAAAATTTCACTTATTATTGATCACAATATTCCACAAAAAATATGGAAGATTGAATATTTAACCACTAATAAATTCCAAAACAGGTGTTAATCTGCAATTAAATAAGTACTGTTGCTGCATGTAAATAACCACTGGATACTTTACTGTTGTTTGTCTTTCTCTTCATTGTAACATTTAATAGCAATGCTTTCAAAATATTTCACAAAAAATGCCGCGAATAGACGGAATGGGCCGATCACCATACTTTGAACTATCACATCCACCAATGAGTGAAAAGGACTCATGCCGATACAAAGTGTAGTTAAAACAAAGCTCTCAAACCCTACGGAGCTGAAGAAGTGTTGCTTTAAAGCATCGTTCATAAGTTGGGTAGCTACAGTTTCTGCCGAATATAGTCCTCCAGACTCTGACATGATTTTGGTTTCCTTCGGTTTTGTCTTGTTTTCATTTTCAAATCCCGGAGTATCAGTGTCGGGCGGTAGGGCAAGGGTAACACTAATGTTATAAGGTTTCACTTCCATGTAAAGTGACTCTGCTAGGCCCCTGAGAGCGAATTTACACGATGAATAAATCGAATATCCAAACATTCCCATTAAAGCCACAGCTGAGGCAGTCAGTACAATAATTCCTTCCTTCCTCTCTTTAAATTTCGGGAGAACTGCTTGAATGGGGTAAATGGTACCCAATAAGTTAACATCAATTAAATGTTTCACGTCATTTTGCTTCATGTCTTCTAATCGGCCACATATTGCCAGACCTGCACAATTGACCAACATATAAATAGGTCCCACAGTGCTTTCCAGTTCCGCGAAGTTTTTCTCAATAGCCTCTTTATCACTAACATCAATTGAAGCGCTATTAATTTTCTGAGCTTCATTTGCATGATCTTCAATTTCTTGCATTGCTACACGTAATTTATCAACATTTCTTGCCACTATTGTTACATGTGCGCCTTTTTTGGCAGCCAAGATTGCAAGGGCCTTTCCAATTCCACTGGAACCGCCCGTAATCACTACGTGCCTTCCAAGTAAAGACTTTTTGGAACGCTTATTTAAAAACTTCAGGATCAAACCGATAAGAACAAAAATTAGTGGGATGGCACAACATATTATTTCAGTTTGATATTTCCCAAAACTCATTTTTTTTGTATAGAATTTTAAGTTAGAAGCAACTAAATACAAACTTTTAAATCTAACACTTTAAAGTTTATAACCTAACAGATAACACGGTGAACTAGGATCTAGATCATAGATGAATATTAAAATATAATCATAGAACAAGAAGATTGTCTAGATCTTGCCTTGTCAATTGTCATCGTAGTTTCTACTACCGTGTGACGAAATTAGCTAACAACGGTGTTGCCAACGCCAGTTGTGTAAGTCTCGACAAAATGTAGCACAAAGTGAAACGCACAAAACTTACACAAGATATGTAACGGTTGAAAACGGTATTTTCGCCACAAATTTGACGAAAAAAATTAAGGGGAAAGGTATAATCTACAATGTGAACAGTAGTTTTTTAATTGAAATTCCTACCTAATAAATATTCTGATTATTGAGTTATTACTCTACAGCCAAAGATATCGCAGGCAGACAAGACGAACAGAATTAGACAAAGTTGAGCGAGGTTCGTATTTAAAAGGCCCATTGGCAAATTTTTGACGGCCCCGGAATAATAAATAAATAAACCGCTTAAAACGGGCCAAAAGTGTTGTTTAATTGGTATTTGACGCTTCTAGCCTGCGTTTAGTGAGTTTGTTGGATTTTTCGCTTTCTTGAGATGAAAATGATGTATCATGGAAGTATTTTGAGATAATTTATATTTTTGGAAAACATGTGCCTCTACCGCTTATAAAATTTTCAGTTAAAATTCAAAATTTTACATGGGGATTTTTACGGCACAATGGCTTTCCACGCAAGAAGCTTCCGAATATCCACATATAGTGTTTGAGTTTATAATAAGGAAGATTTTGTGGCTCAAAGATTCCGACCGTTCAAAAAATGGTTAAAATAGTTCGAAATTTTATGTTATGTCGTATTCCTTCATCCTTCAGATGAAAATGATGTAGAATTCGAGGCATTTTGAGAGAATCCATAATTTTTCAAAACATCGACCCCACACTTTACGGAAAAGTTCATATTTGTGTTTTTTGACTTGAGAAAGTGCTTACAAATGTGCATTTATAAAGGGTTTGGGTAAATAATAAGAAAAAAATCATTGGCTAAGGGTCATGAACGCTCAAAAAACACTTTAAATGTGCCGAAAATATCTATTTATTTCCGAACTGAAACTAACGTGTTTTTCAATTAGCATTCATCAAGCGTTCTTAAGATTAAAATGACGCAGAATTTGAGCTATATTGAAAAACTTGATCTATGATGTTAAAAAATCTAAGCTTTGCATGCATGTTTTTTGAGCGCATCGAATTGTTTCGGACCTAAAAATCTCCCCAATATGCGTACTTATATAAAGTACGTCGTCGATTTAAGATCGAAAACATTCAAAAACCGTTTAAAATGGGCAGAAAATGTTGAGTATTTCGAATCTGAAGCTTATGTCCTCTTCCTCAACGCATTCATTTTACATTTCCAGTGCGGGTTTTTTTGGTTCAAACCATTGCTTTTGACTGATTAATGAAAAATAAAGTCACTACAAAAAAAACTTATTTAGAATATATTTAATTTTTAGATAAGTGGAGGTGGTTCCGGTAGAAGGTGTGGAGGTCAAGGCGATATGTTGGGAGGAACCATGTCAACGTTTTTAGTTTGGGCTTTAGAAAAAAACTGGCAACCAGCGGTTGCATGTTACGCTGCAAGCAAATTAACCAGAGACTGCAATTCAAAAGGTTTTGCTAAATACGGTAGAAGTATGGTGGTTACCGATATGATCCATGAACTACCCGGCGTATTTAGAGAGAATTTCGAGCTCAAGGAATAAGCTAACATTTTACCATTAAAAGAAACATGGCCTGATTAAGAAAAAAATATTTGCATTACTAAAGTTGCTGTTTAGTCAAAGCATTTTAAAGCAATATATTTTGTTATAATTGAATTTGAGTTTAATTTACCACTAGTTTGATCAATTTCACAGAGTACTTAAATAGAATGAACAATAGTTTTTTATGAAAACCAACTGAAACCTACAGCTTTATTCGAAACCTGGACGCCGCTTAAGGGCCAATTATTTTGTGTATATGAATGTATGTTTTGGCCTAAAAATTATAATATATCCGAAACGGTTGACCATTGCTCAGTTAATATATTATATTTTTGACCTCCCTTCTCGAGCACTATCTATGCCCACTTAGATTTCAGCGGCAATTCGGAAGAGAGAAGCAAAAACATCAACACCAGAGTGTTGATGCTTTGATGATATGTATCAAACAGGAGATATTCCAAAAACGATGGAAATATCCAATCAATCGTCCCTACCTTTCGATAGCCTTTCTCAATAACTGGCTTTTACGTATTAGATTCAAGCCGAAATTTTTACCCTCCAAAAAAATAGAAGCAAAAATAAAAATAATTAGAACGTGAGAGGAATGGCTCTAGAAAATTCCCACAATTTCATATGGTAATAGCGGAATAATTGCAAAGACTTAATTTAGCGCGTCTTCAGAACAATATTTTCCAAATGAGGATTTATCATAAATTCCCCATTGTTTAAAAAATTAAAGCAAACATTTTTGGCAAAATTTTCTTTTTAAGACCGCAATACTCAACAAAGGTGGTTATCAAGCTTTGCTTTGCTAGATATAAAAATTATGCTATATAATTCTGCTCTTTGGTAATATAATTCGTGTATGGTGTAAATCCAACCAATGAATATTATTTCACATAGGTATCCGCGCTTACAGACATTTAGGCACTACGGAAAGTATTGTTTTTTGACGTAAAATTTTCAGAGTAGCTGAGCGCTGACAATTATTTGTTGTTACATGCTCAGCTCTTTATGTTTTATGATTTTTCCTGTTTATAACAATAACTTAACAGAAAATTAACAAAATGGCATGAGTTAAACCACACCTGGCTGCTCAAGACATAATCAAAGTAGTAAAACACTTGCCTTGCTGGTTTAGTGACGTGGATGTGATCATTTAGGTTATATTTACTCCACTTTCCCAAAGAAAAACTGGATCTTTAATAGAAAATCAAAATGTTCGAAATAACCGACACACAAAGTAAGTATATTTTTTATTCGATTAACGAGCTATTATATTACTTTTAAAGTTAAGATATGCTAGCAGCAAAGTATTCTCTGTTTTAGAAATAGGTGTAGGCCTAGCTGGATTTGGGGTTTTCTTCCTATTTTTGGGAATGTTACTACTATTTGATAAAAGTTTACTGGCATTAGGCAATGTAAGTATTGAATTCAAGCTTTAGGCTGCTTTAAACCACATATATCATTCGGAAAATATAAGAAACTAATTATTTTTTAATTAAATCTGCAGATCCTTTTTATTGCTGGATTGGCAGCAGTTATTGGTAGAGAGAGAACATTCAGATTCTTCTTCCAGAGGCATAAAATAAGAGGAAGCCTTGCATTTTTTGGAGGTATTATCATAGTGTTATTTGGTTGGCCCATGGTGGGAATGATTTTTGAAGCTTATGGATTCTTTATGTTATTCAGGTATGCCATGCATGGCCTATTTCGTTATTTAAGAAAAAAAATCAGGTTTTTGTAGCTTTAAGGTATATTATTTTTCTTTAATAAAATAAATGTTTAATTTAAACTGAGAGACACGTTGAATTTTATTGTATACTTAATGGTTTTTCAGTGGTTTTTTCCCAGTTGCCATAAACTTCTTGAGGAGGGTTCCAATCTTAGGCACATTTTTGAATTTGCCTGGTATTAGTAAAGTAAGTAACGCTTGTTGAAATGTTATTTTAATTTTGGGTCAAATGACTATTTTATGACTGACCCATGCATGATAAAAGTATTAATTTTGATAATCCATATTTACTAATACGCGTGTTTTATTTATGTATGTTGCTTTTTAAGTGCTGCACTATTTTTTTGTGCTTTTTGGTTTGCCAATGCATAGTTGAAACCATATTCTGTATTTTGAAGCAATACATAAAGTTTTTTTAAATATTTTCAAACTTTCTGCCAAAAACCCTTTTTAAATATATTTAAGACATTTTAAGTGAAAAAGGAACATTCACGAATAAGTTCAGGCATTTTCGGCAATGTTCCAAACAATAAAAGCAAATAAGATTGTGTGGATGTCTACCACATCCATTCAACTATTCCATGGTAAACCAAACACCCTATAAAAGTCCGTGTAAGTAATTTAATTTAGTTTAATTACTTAATCAATTCTTTCACTAAATAATTAACGCTTTACGTTTTTATAATATTTTCCTTTTTTGTAAGCTCGCCATTTTTTGTTCATTGTCTTGTGGTCGATTAAAATCTTTAATTGTAATAAAATCGATTTCAATACTAAGTTTCATTATTATGGTGGTTCATTTCAATCACAACAGGTTCTTAAATAGAATGAGGAGCATGTCTGAAGTTGGTCTAGAAGATCATTGTGTGAAGAAGGAATCATATGGCATAGCCGAATATTTAACTAATCTAGAAGCTTCACAAAAAAAATTATGGTTAAGCATAAAGTTGGAAGAAGTTAAAAGAACGGTTTATTATTTCGTGAATTATCCAATGGATCAAAATGCCACATCACCAAAATTGTATGATTTTCAAGGTCTACATATCTGAGAAAGAGTCACAGATGGTGGCGAATAAAGTTACAAGGTCTTGCGTTTTTTTTAAGGACAGCTATTTTTTATCTCTGGTTTCATTGCAGGCCGCACATAAAATTGTGAAATTTGTATTCCTGTGGTTCGAGAAGAAACGTAACTGTGTTCTTAACTAAGAGAATCGAAAAAAGAACGCCGCGTTATACATGTTTTGGTTGTGGTCACCTCTAGAACAATGCAAATTTGAACCGGATAAAATGGTTGAGACGTTTAAAAAAGTGCTGTGTTAAAACGTTGTCTTTACAAATTATTTTTTTTGTTTACGTGTCTTATGTCGTCTCTCTATATTTTGCAAACACTGTCCACTCACTTTGAGAAGGCAGAATTTAATTTGTCTATTAAATTGCTGTTTTTATTTGTTTTTTTTTAGAAAATGTATATTATATGGTTTCATCTTCATATACATTACCATCATCCATTTATGGACGCTTAAAGCAAAATGCATAATTTCGTTTTGGATAAAAAATTGAATAGTCATTTGATTCAACTGGTTCTTGGGTTCTCTGTATATTTAGAATTATCGTTTCTATGTTCCAGATAGTTGATAAACTGGCTGGAGACTCCAACCGAACAACGGTCTAACTAACTAATATGTATGCATGTGAAATACAATGATTCTCGTCTGTAATCTAAACACTAACTTAATAAGTATATGGTGTATGTACAGAAACAACTTTTTCACTTACTGTGTTGGAAATAAAACATATGTTTAAGTAAGGTTTAAACTTCGTTTTTGTAATTAGCCCTTTGTGTTATTTAAAGGCATRTTTTCTTTTATTTCAGTCTTTRTTTTATTTGAATATGGATTGTAAAATTATTTATTTCRGCTTACATTGCCTTGGAGAGATGTTTCTTTCGCAMWACTCTATTCTAATCGAGAGATTCATCAATTTAAGRCTTGCAATATTTCCACGAAATTTGAAAAATAYATGTCTTGGTATATTATCTGTTTTTTTGCAGTATTTTGYGTTTTATTATAGTTACTTTGAAATTTATCGATGTTGCGCTAATTTTACTCATAAGTGTATAGTTCAAACCTGACAATATGTTCAAATTTCATCTATTGTGAGTGGAAGTGCCWYTTTTCTGATTATATCATGTATTGTGAGTGGAAGTAGTAAAAGAGTATTATACGGTTGTATGGCGGTTTGATATCAGGATTTTGAATTTTGCCTGCGCAAGTTTTAAAACTGTTGCTYAATCTATGTCTGAAGTTGTAGTACCTGCGTATCTTTATTGTTTCACCCTTCCGTATGTGTAAAATAGTTAAGTGACGAAGGGCAAATGTRATTTGCAACTTGCGCTCTATAATTACATACATTTTTTGTAAATTATTAAAACCTTTAAAGTTAAAAAGTTTAAACCGACCTTCTGACTATTAACCTAAAGAATGATGAAGATTCTTGGAGATAACATGGCAGGCGATTTCAATAGGCCAACACTTGTTCACGTCTTGTTTACGGGTTTTCATACGAATCATCTGTTATAAAATGAAATAATCCTTATTCACATTCACGATCACAAATGAACTTGTAAGCGGTAAGTCGTTTTTATGATTGAACTGACAGTTCGATTTCATAATTATTGGGAAACGTCGCTTCGCATATTTTGCTTATACGACAATAAACAAATAATTAACAGATGTATTAAAATATTTGTTCAATCAATAATGAAGTAAATTCATATATGTATTACAATTTTTTTTTTAAACAAACAACATTATTAATTCACGGTTGAAAGCCGCCAGCAGCCATTGCGGTGATTTCTTGGTTGCCTGATATCTGGGATACGAAAGCAAACGCAAACAGCGAATATTTGACAGTGGCATTCAATTGTGTGGAACTTTGTGGAAAAGCTTATCTGAAATTAATTTTGCTAATTCTTCGATTTTTCACACTTTCAAAAGTTATTTCCTGAAATAGAATCGACAAAATGTCATCCAAAACTTTTGCGTCGATGAATTTGGTAAGATTTCAACTGCAGCTTATATACGCTCGTTTTAGCAGTCTTTTGTCGGAATAGTTTTTCAATATCCTTTAGCAATCAGCCAAAGTTAAACATTGAACACCTATTCAGAATATGTCGATGCGTGTTGTCATCTAACAATTATTTAAATTCTACATTTGTTTTAGTCTTTCGGCTTACAATTTCATATGTTGCGCCATTCTTTACTCGCGCGCTCCTTACATAGGTTTCCAAGAGGAAACTACGAAATGTACCTTCGAAATTCAGTATAAACTGACTTTGATATTGTGAATCCTGATCAGTATTGCAAATAACTTGGAAAACTCATTTTGGTATAAAGAATATTTTAGTTAATACACATTCTAGGTGATTTAGAAAACTAACCTCAATCAAACGCGCAACTTTTTTTTGTTTGACTAAATATTGAAGATCATTGCAGAAATATACTAAATATAGTGTGTTTCAAATACATGAGTAATTGTTTACCTGAGGTTGTTTCATGCCGAAACGTTCATATAACATCGATCCGCAAATTCTACGTTACCGATTATTTTACTTATTTTCTCTTACAGCTCTTCCCATTTTCAATATATTTCGCTTAGAATTTGGGAAATTAGAAAACTTCTTTCAATATTCTGCTTGTCGCATTGGGCAACCTAAATTATTGTCAAATACATCCACACTTTTCAGTTGTGTTGTATCTTCGCCCGTTGCCACAAATTCGAAATCAAAGTTAGCCTCGTTAATTAAGTTTGTAAAGTGTAGCGCACTCCATACTCAACAGAATATTGTTTCCCAAAACGGAAATACATACATAACATCACTTAGAACGGTCAAGGGTACAAATTAAACTTACTGTGCATTATAAGGTAAGGTGGAGTAAGTGCGCCCTGATTTTCTAAGAGAACACATTCGAACTAAACGTTGAAGAACACAAAATAACAAAATACGAAAGTAATTGATATATGCACATTTTTTACTGTAGAGGTGGACACTTGCACTATTACGAATATAAATTTAGGGCAAGTGTGAACTCGACTTCTATTTATCGTTGTGTGATTGAAGAATGTATGTGAACGCTACCATTCAGAAAGTATTTAAATTAAATCGCACATAATATAAATAAGCTAAAAAACCTTCACCATTATGAACTGAACTCCATTACACCATTCGACTTTTAACTTCAAAGGATAATCATAGAACCATCACAGAAAAAGTAGCAAAATGCTACAACTCGTCTTCAGGCAGATATATGAAGCTGATATCAAGTCAGCTAGAGAACCTTTCAGTTGTGGCTGCACTGTTATGTTTATTGTAATGTTGTAATAATGCGGTTTTAAAATATTATCTACTTCAATTTGTTTATCATTAGTAATTCGTCGTGTTTAAACTACATAGGAAATCCCCTTTCTTTAATTATGTGAGATATTTCAAGAGACAGTTTTAGTTTTCCTATCATGCTAACGCATACACCTTTCAAGTCGCGCCAATGTACTCTTCAGGTTTTGGCGAACAGCGATGTAAAAAACTCAGTAAACACTTTCCAACTATCGAAGAAATATGTCAAGAGACTGGTGAAAATCTCCATATTGAACATTATTTACCAGCGAATTGCGATTTCTGAGAAGGAATTTGAGGTGAAGAAATATGAAAAAATTCCCTATAGAGTATTTAAGCCCAAGTCGCAAAATACTTTTATCAGGGTATATCATGCGGTCACCAATGGTATCATCGAAGCTATAGACAAAGATTATGTAAGTAGTTAACATTCCATAAATGTTTTAAATATTTTGTCCGTTCCTTAATAAATTATACATTTGCTACAGTATCTCTAAGAATCAGCTGACTCTTAATATTTTTTTTTCAAAAACTAAGCAATAAGGTGCTTCATTATATTCAAATATCATGCAAACTAAACATTTCAGCTGAAGGAAATTGTTATACATATTGTCGGAAAAGATAATTACGATCCCTTGGAAACGTACAACATAAAAATTAAATATAATAAGCAAGATTCCAAGTCTAATCAGAAAAGTTCAGCAGTAAAAGCCGCAACCATGGAATAT
Organism: Dendroctonus ponderosae; assembly: GCF_020466585.1. NCBI lineage: Eukaryota > Metazoa > Arthropoda > Insecta > Coleoptera > Curculionidae > Dendroctonus > Dendroctonus ponderosae. The sequence continues at coordinate 7,746,732 of NW_026018611.1, forward strand.
TTTAAAGCTCTGACTGAAATACCAGGGAATAAGTGGCAAGAAGACAATGTGAAAGTATTTTTCGAGCTTTCTTATAACGAAGGTTTGTATGCTCTGAAGTAACAGGAACGTGTTGGTAACCAAAATGGTTATTTGCTATTCAGGCGTTCCATTTGAATATGAGCCTCCTAACTTTGAACCAACCAAAGAACTGCTGTGTTCTAACACAAATAGCTTAATGAGCTTGGGAAATATTTCTACTGGCTTTCATAAAGTTAGTTCGTGGGGCTGCGGCGCAAAAGTAAGTTTGTAAGTGCAAAGCACTTTTATGGGATAATACAAAACAGTGAATAGTCTTCCTAATGCGCGTATAAACGTTGGTTTTGTTTTTCGATGCAGTTTGCCGAAGTTCGAGAACTTACTCCTTCTGCAAACTGTTCAGTTCCAGTAAGTAATGCAAAAAATAACTTATTGGAAGATGATGATAACTTATTGGAAGATAATATGATGGAATACATCCCTGAGGTGAAGCTGAAACATAACAGTAAGAAGTTTTCACGCCCATAAGTGTTCATTTCAAGATATTCCTCCCAGGTAAAAGGTGCTGACTTGTTATGAAATTTTTTAGATGGTACATGCGGCGAAAACGCGTCAAAGAAACGTAAACTACAGGTCATATCACCTAGTTGTGACTTAAGTACAAACGGAGGCAAGTTATACGTATAAAAATCACAATTTTCTTATCTACTTATACTGTTAAGATATTATGATCAATCGAAAAACACTGGCAATTTTTAGAAATTGATTGGGGAAATATTTCGATCCTGTCCAGTGATGATGACACATACTGTCCATGTAAATGGCCACTGCCTGACAAATATGAAACCATAAAATGCACAAAATGTTTTGCAAAAGTACATTTAGCATGCCACGGATACATCAGTATCGAAGCTGTTGATAAAACTAAGTTTAGCTGTTATTCATGCTCATGTCCTAGGGCTGACAAGAATAAATTAGACAAATTGAATATGTTGATGAAAACAAGGTAAGTTTTACCTTCACCATTCCATACATCCGTTTTATGTATGTATTATTAAAAAGGAGCACTTTATTTTCGGAAAAGACTTGATTATCTAGGTCCGAATGGCACCACTGTTCGTTGTATTACGTAATTTAAACAGTTTAGAAGTGTACGAAAATGTATATGCTTGTTCATATGCAAAAGGACGTGTTTAATAATTTAGTCTCACTCGAGTGAGATCGCAATTGTCGCAAAATATTTCAATAAAATTAGTACCTTGCTTTAACTATTTAGTGCACACAAGATGCACACAAAATAAATTTGATCCAATTTTGCATTGATTTTCACATTTTGATTGATTGATCAGAATTTTCACATTTTTTGTCTATTTCAGAGCAATTATCTATGGAATTCAACTTGAAAAGTCTATTCCATGCGAAATGCAGTTGGCGACTAAAGATGAAGCCGCGTATATTCTGGATCAACTAGACTCACTTGGAGTTATTGACTGCTCGTCTTCTTCGTTTAGGTAAGCTGTCGTTCATTTTTTTCTGCTTATTTAAAATATATGTACTTTAATTTTCACAAAACTCTTATGTCATCTGATACTGGAACTTTGTACTAGTGTACTTTTTAAAACGCATTAAATACAGTTCAAATATCGATTATTCAGTGTGGTTTTCATAAAACCATTCGTGTAATCTCGAATGATGCGCTGTTAAGAGGGTACCTAATCTGATAATTAATAACAAAATAGGTTTGACGAATAAAGAACCGGTAGTCCATTTAGAATAATCTACCTTTCCCGTACATTTGTGGTAAACGTTGTCAGAAGAGATAAGTTGTTGGTAAATTGCGTTTCAATCCTACACATTATTCTATTATTTTTTAGCAAGATCAACGAAAAATCCTTAAGTAGTGCAATCCTCGCAACATTTAATTTCGAAGATTCGCAATACCTAGCTTAAGTAAATTTAAAAAAATAATTTTTTGCATTTGTATATCTACATTTTTATTAGAGTTAATTAATATTATCATACGATATTCTTAATTATTGTAATTTCAAAGAGACAAATATTTTCATTTCAATGTAATCATTGTCCTCCACTAGTTACCACTCCCTTATATGTATATTAGTTACCTTATGTAGTATGTAGTTATAACTTCTGCATTACCAAATTTGTTCTTTGTTCGTTTTGTAGATTATATTTAATGAAGAAATTGTATTAAATGAAAGTGAATAACTGATTGTCTATAGTTAAATAATTTGAAAACTTTGAGTAAATATACGGGAAAGTGAAAAACACTGTTTTTTAAACATCAGGATTTTTACTCAAGGTAAAATGTATTTGAAGAGCTAATTCTTTTAGAAGAGATTTTCTTGTATCTTTCTTATAAAAAAACAAATATTTTAGATTTTTTTATGTACAGTTATGTAATGCAAAATGATGTCCAGATACACCTTAAGTAACGTTTCCTTCATCGCAATTTTCAAAAAAATTATAAACCCGTTTTTAAATTATTTAGAAACATCGCAAACAACAAAAAATCGCTACATTTACTAATGAAGCCCAACATTTTTTCGAACAAGTTGATATGCTATTACATTTATGTTTGGATTTTTACTTTATTTTGTACAAAATTTTACTATAAGAACTTTAACATTCATAACGTTATTTGGGTCGTACCTATGCTTTTGATACTTTGCCTGATAACATCTTGATAGTGTTTTAATGAGCTCCGTTGTTTGTTTTTATTTTTTGGGAAAAATTTTGGCTAGTTTAGGAAATATTCGACTTACCGACTTACGAAATACTTTGTTTCTTAAATTAGGTTTTCTTACTACTCAGGCTCATCGAGTTTATGTAGTAACTGTACACTCGCCACATCAAGCTATAAAGAAAAATTTATTTGAAGGGAATACATATTTACTTTCTACCGGGCGAGTCAATTCTTACGGAATTGAATTAAGTTTTTTAATGAAATGGAGCTTTATTTAGATATTTTTACATCGGAACCTAATCGTTTTTTGGGAATATTTATGATAAGTTAAATTGGAAATGCTGGGGATGTAATTCCGCGACTTATATAATACATATATGTAGTTTTATGACTTGGTGACCATTTTTGCCCAAATGTGAAACCCAAAAGTGAGTACCTACTGCGACAATAAAGCAAATATGAAAAGGCACAGTTTGGAAAAAGTATTACTTATTAGAATAGCTTCCTCTAATATTTGAAAGTAAATTGTTACTCCGTACGTTTTATAACTATTCGATAATAATATTGTTCAGTTGTTTGACCGCGAGTACTATTCGTTTTCTATCCCAAACTAATATCGACTGGCTTTGTTTGTTTGATTATCATCCCAATATTATCATATTGAAAATCGCCGGTATCAAATAACTGCCGTTTCGAAGGCTCAAAAACATAAAATCGCCTTTCACTACAGCGCGTGTGCGAATTGTACAAGAGCACCACGGTACTCCCAAACGAACCATAACTTTTCTTCACTACAGGAGCATCAAGTGATCTCCGTAAAATGTTGCCAAATGGCAGTATATTTCTAAAAGTACACGGTAATTGTACTTCACGGAAGTGAAAAAATGCAGATATTTTTTATGGAATTTTGGAATAGAATAATAATGTACATCGGTTTATGCTGTAATGCAAAAAACTGGGAAATTCCAAAGACTCTCGTCTAGCCCTTTCGGTCACTGTGTACACATACACATTTGTGTACATCAATTTATCGGTATCCTTACATACATTCAGAAAGTATTTTCGCTGCTTGTTCATTGTGTCCACATTTGTGTACATTATAATGTTACATGTAATATAAGTAACACCCTCTAAGGGTTTTCTATAAAAGTTTATTTCTCTAATTCTAACAGCTGACGGTCACTGAGGGTGTAACATTTGCAACATTATCTGTTAGATCTTCTTGGCGTTTTGTTTGTGGTGGAAATAGTTTAGACAAATTAATAAAAGGTGGTTTTGTGAGTGCAAACAGTGATACATAGAGTTTTAAAGCCCATTTTTTTGGTCTTTAAAAACACGTACACATTTGTGTACACTGTGAGTCAGGGGAGTAAAATTGGAAGATAAACTTAACAGTACTTTTGTCTTTTTTATAATAGTAGACAGTTGAGTATTATAGGATCCTGGTTTATAATGAGTCGAAATCGCCCTCTAACAGAAAGATAACTAGTATTCGATTTCATAGATGCCGGATTATCAGACATTGAAGGACTTAGCGACGGCGAATTCAATGAAGAAGATGTCTTTGATTTTTATCCTGAAGCTACACAACTTGTTACCAGTATTTATTATATATCTTGTACGTAGCATATACAAGTTTTACCTTGTAAAATTACTGGAAATGCTATTGAGTGATGATAAGGAAGAGGCTGAGCGGCCAGAACAACCCGAAGGTGAACCTGTTCCTAGCACATCCGCGGAAACTCCACAAAGGTCGAAGAATAACTCTCACATAGGGGTGTTGATAAGATTCTAAGTTTCTTATTACCTTATATCGGACATTTATCAGGTCTAAAAAGTGGACTCTGAGAATGTTTGCTCATGCCATAGATAGATAGATGAGAGATATCCTAGATTTACTGCACTTCAGAGCCTATATTGCTCAGGTTCTAATATTGTAATCTTGGCGGAAAAAACATTCACTAAAAAGAGGGGGCGTCCATCAGCTAATAGTCCAAGTCCTTCATCGACCAAAACTTTAAAAGTAGCACCAGAAATTGAACCGATAGCCGAAGTTCGTTTGGACAGACTAGACCAATTACCATCCATTCATGAAAAAGAGTTTGCCTCTAGTTGTAAAGTGCCTGGGTGTAAAGGACGATCAAGAATTTCATGTCAAAAATGTAATGTGCTGTGCTTCACAAAAAAAGCAACTGTTTTTCAATATATCATACATAGTAATTTTTTGGTTTAATTTATTTTTTGTACCATTGACTGCCAATGTACACAAATGTGTACATCAAGAAACCAAAAAAACAAAAAAAATACAGAAAAACTATTGATATCAACAATTTACAAAAGAATCTAAGAGTTGATTTTCAAAAAATCAAATTTTTTTATAACAATAAAAATTGATGAGCGAAAGGGCTAGACTCTAGTAAATGCTTTAAAACTTTAAAAACTTTTGCCTAGACGTACAGGTATCAATTGATATAATAAGACATTTTTTCAGTAAGTTTTTTCTACTTTCCAACGCTATAAAATTAGAATCATGTTAATTTTTATTGCAAATCTGGCTCTCATTTCTTTTCCAAAAACGTATTTATGGTTAATAGGTGGACGATCTGATTCCCATTAAAAATTTAATTAAATATAAATAAGAACAAAATAAAATAAAAAAATCATGAATGATTACCGCTTGTCGAGCATTGCCTGACGAATGGTTATTGTTCACGACCAGTATTTTGGTAATATAATTTACTCTAAAAGGGAGTCACACAAGCAGCCAAAAACTAACATACCGATTAGGAATTTAAACCGTTTAATCCGATCATGTTCAATATATCATAAAGATATATTGAATAATGTCACGCCACTTGAAACAGTTAAAAGTCTAAGCTAAAATTGGAAGCTGGCCATAAAAATTCAAAGAAATCCTCCCATCTTGTTCTTAAGTTTCTTTTCTCGCTTTGTCCATTTCAATTGAAAGAGTTAAAATCCACTTATGGATAGACACAAAAATCATGATACAAATGATTAGTTACAAAATGTATTGTATACTGTTACTTAATATACAGGGTGTCCGGAAATATCGTCGAGATAATTATGATGGAAGGAGTTTTAAGTGTAAGTATAGTATTACTTAAAACAAATTATTAACTCGCTTTAAAAATGTGAGTCCCTTAAAAGCAGAAGTGTAACCGTAATTCCCATCTAATCGTGATTTAGTTGAATTGAAATGATAAAAACGTTAGTTTTGATACCTATAAGTTTATTTTATCTCGCTAATTAAAACGTTTCTTACATCACAAAAGTGTTTCGAATGTGCTGCTGAGTGTAACGCTGCAAGAAGTAACTAATTTAAAAATTCATAAAATCTAACATTATTATTCTAGTTTATCCAGGGTGACCAAGAAAAGGATGCATTGTATGGGGATCTACCAAACCGTAAGATAAGAAGTCGGTTAAATTAGGAAAATGTAGCGCAATTAGTGGGCCATATACGTAGCATTTTCATAAATCAAGTATTTAATTTTTGAGATATTTACAACAAAGTGATTTTTCGAATTTTCGTTTTTGAGGTGATTTCAAATCATATCAAAAATACCTTCTCATGGCACCTTTTCGAGCTCTACAAAATGGTGTCTATGAAAATTTATTACAGCTTTTCGCTTCTTTGGAACCATCATCATCATCAATAAGTCAAATTTCATGCTTCTGACTTTTGAAATTTTTTTGGTTTTTTTCTAGTTTTAGTAGGTTCATTTAATTTGAATTGCAAGTTGATGATGGTTTCCAAGAAACGAAACGTTGGAATTATTTTTGTATACACCATCTTGAAGAGCTCGCAAAGGTGTGATAAGAGAATATTTTTTGTTTTTTTATGATTTGAAAATCCAAAAATCACTTCTAAATACATCCCAAATATTAAAGTATCTCTTACGGTTTCGGAAATTCCCATGCAATCCATCCTTTTCTTGGACACCCTGTATACTATAAAAGGTGATCTAAAGTCAATTTGGTTAAAACTGTGGATCATTCTATCACTAAATGGCAAATGAGTATGTAGAACAATAATTTGTCATCATTGTTAGACTTTTCACATTGTTTTTCTTAATTGCAAACATAATCAGTAGTGAAAAGATTGAATCTTATGACACATAGATAATTTATGACACACATTGTTAATTATGGTACGTTGGTTGTGCCGATTAGTCACTTAAGGAAATTCCATTAACGAAGCGGCAACGTTGGCTTTCTGATCTGGGCCTCAACAGCGCGGAGTAGCGAACGCTCTCGGTGCTCTTTTCTCTTCTTGCATTGCACGCCGTGAAGCAGAAGTTGCATCTTGTGCGTACGTATCGGTGCTCGTATCGTGTTCGGTCTGTTCAGTGTTGCTCGTGCTCAAATAGAATAAACTTAAAAAATGGCAACGGAAGTCGAAAATAACGCGCCTGCCGCAGATACCAAAGAACTCAAAGAGGAAAAAGATACTCCCAAATTGGAGGAGGCGAAAAAAGAGGAAGCTGGGGCGGGCGATGCACCCAAAGAGAAAGAAAAGGAACCGGCTCCTCCTAAGGTCGTCGTGCACAAGGCCAATTTCGAGAAGGATGTTGTGTATCTGTATCAATTTTCGCGTACGCCTCTACTACCGTCTATGAGCCCTTATTGCCTTAAGGTCGAAACATGGTTACGATTGGCTGGTATCAAGTACGAGGTAAGTTTTTTGGCGTATTTTCTCGAAAAAAATGAACTTTGCGTCTTTTCTCATTCTGCAAAAACTCAATTCGGTACATCTTTTATTCATGGAATCGCATAGTTAGCGCCCGATCGGCTCCAAGTCGAGCTCGGAACTTTCAATATCTAGGAGTGGCCGCCATGTTTAAGCCGCTCGGCAAAATTCCGATTTGAATTTGATTTTATTTCTGTTTGTACCTATTTACTGTGACATTTAGGTATTATTTATAGATTAGCTCATGTAATTTGCATGCTATTATCAGTTGCTGCGATTATTGCCGCTAAGCAATGTATTTTGAGGAGCGGTACCTGGTACCTGTAAGTAATAAACAATTATCTGTGTAGTGCGAAAAATATGATTAACGCAAAAACAAATAGTAAACTGAACAATTAAGGATTTTTTATTGATTCACCTTTTATTTTTGCAATTTGCCAAACTTCTCTTTGTTTATTATGCCTTTGCACAGTTGTCGGATCTTCAAAAGGTTTTTATTTTTCCCAATAAAACTTCAAAAGCATAAACGACAACAAGGAAAATTTTGTAAGTATTTTTCGTGTTCCTTGAATATCTAAAACTGTTTTGTCTTCAATCAATTAATAGCATTTAAATTTTAATTGATATCACAATTTAGTCTAAGTCAATGTAATCCGCAGAATAATCTACGGGGTGGTTAATAATTTTCAAACTTCGGTAAACACAAGTTTGAGACAAAATCTAAGCAAATTCAACTGAAGCATATAGGTAGGTACTGTACAAAGTGATTTTTTTATAAAAACGCACCCTGTTATACAGTGTATTAAATGCAAGTCGTGAATTCGATGTAGGTATAAAGTGAGCTTCAAGACTTTATTTCAATGTGTCCGCCTAATCATTTCCTTTTGTTGGTAGTGAAATAAAGCAATGAAAAATATAAAAGAAGAAAGAAATTATCAAATATTACACCAACTGATGATAAAGCTAACACTAATTATCCTAATAACAATAAGTAGTTGTTACTTTTCTTATGCTCGTATTAATTAGCGGTAGMTTTTCAGTTGGCSACTAAACCATTTCGTSSCAACAAACTACCTAATTGAAGGTTTTTTATATACAGGGTGATTCWAAATTGGCGTCATTCCTTTTAAGGGGTGATGGAGGCTCACTTGGGGAGTACGAGAAAAATATTGAAAAKTTTTTTTTCRAAAATTTCTAGAAGATATTAACAGTTGAAGATCGMATTTCAACTTTGCTATTAAGCATTATTTTGAAATTGTTCCATGTTTAATTGGTAGCATATTGGAATACTTAAGCATTCAAAAAGAAAAATTACGATCTTTGCTTCAAATTACAAAAATTTTCGATATTGAAAAAGTTCTGTTCTACAATTTTTTGATGAAAAGGCACAGCGGCAACGATGTTTTTTGCCATTAACAGATAATTACAGGTGGATAGCCCTTGTCAATAATAACAATAATACGTCAAACTGTGACTTACTTTGAATTTTTTTTCACGAATTTGCGGATCTGCCATTAGTTCAGAGGAATGACGCCAATTTTGAATCGCCCTGTAATATAATACAATAATAATACATTTTTGTTATTGAAACGAATATCAATTACTTGAAAATATTACAAACCCTTAGTCTCAGTGTATCTCATTTTCGCTAACTTCTTAGTGTTCACTTCCTCATAATTTATTTTTATGATTTTGAGTTTTTGTTTAAGATCTCTTCAAAGCAAAGAACTAATAAGATGATTTTCGTGCTGATTTCAAGTTTTAAGCAAGTGTAGTCGGTTTTGCGCCAATTTTGATGAGACAAAAAACTGATATTCGGATTTTTCAGTTTGCCCCAAATAATTCAGAAATGAAATTTCGTCGCAAAAGTTTTAAAGCTTACAACTTGTTTGCATACAACAATTGTATTGGTTACGTCAACTTAAAATATCTTCCAGGTTTAACATAAAGAAAGGAAAGATAATGAATAATGAACTAGAAACAGTTTTCATGTATTTACAAGGCATCGAAACCTGTGACAAAAAGTCCTTGTAAATGGAGACACGTTSGTCTRCCTATGGCAATTTTAGCTCCCTAAAAACACTTCTTTTACGTTTSAGGTGAAGGTATTTTCTTTATTTTTTCACRTTGTATAAAATTTRATGATAGATMAGGATTTTTTGATTGAATATAAGAATGGTGATTGAATATCTATTGAGACAACATAAAAATTAGGGTGCGGTCAATTCACTGCATTGTAGGRATGGGAGAAAAACATCGATGTTTGGCAAACATCGATGTTTGGCAAACATCGATGTAATTCGTTCGATGTTCGATATTTTTACCTTCGATGTTGGAAATTTGGGACATCGATAAAACATCGATGTTAGATCCTGAAATGAAAACATCGGACATTTGATGTTGATACTAGACAGAAACATTTTCTGCGAACTCTTGATAGTGCCGATACAAACGATAACGCGGCATAGCGGCCCATTTCCAGCTGCACCCAAAAAAGCCACTTTTTGCAGTCAGTTGAACCGAAAAATGTGGCAACTCTAAGTTGAATAAATTTAGTCGATTATTTAACAATGCWTTGTTTTAAAATGTCATAGTAGTAGTAAAATTAAATTTATYTWAGTKTAAGTTAATCAATTTGAAATTTGWATGCAACKGMAAACTATCAGARCATCGATGTTGTSAAACATCGATGTTCTGCCTTCGATGTTTCCCTGACATCGATATTATCTTTCGATGTCCCATTCCTACTYCATTGTCTAGTGAAGCAAATCGCAAATCGCAAATATTTACTGATTCTACTGAATGAATTAACGGTGGTATTTTGAATATTTTTTTTCAACTAAAATAAATAACRATTTTTTGTACAATATGTAGGAAGCACAATATAACTGGATAAAAAAATATTTGCCACAGTTATCTTAGTTAGTAAGAAAAATGTATATAAAACTTARAAAAAAACAGAGAAATCWCTTTCACATATAAATRCTTAGAAAGAAATACTACAGGCTACTGCGAGTTGTTAGGATGTTTTTTAGAGTGGTACGTTTCAGGCTAAATWMTKACTAGCTAAGTTTGATTCACTATTGTTTTTATAATAGATTTGGCTAAATAAGGCATAGAAGCGCAGGAATATTTGTCACGTTCAAAAAGTGTTAAAGAATAAACGTAAAACACAAAAAGGTATTTCTTTGTACTGTTTGCTTACTAATTTTCCTCTGGGTTAATTTAACTTTTAATAACCAAATGGTTTCTAGTTATAAATTAACATTCTTTCGTCTTTTGTCATCATCAGTAGTGGGCGAGGTTCCATTGGCCATTCGCACGCACTCAGTCTAGGAGGGTAAATTTAATTTATTCTCAGCTTTGTATCACGGAAATGGCTGTCTGGCGGCTGTTCAACGACTGTTGAATTAAGAGCAAATTATGGTTGGTTTGATGTTAGGAGGCATTTTTAAACACTGAAATATGTCTTTTGTTCAGTGTCGTTTTTCAGACGTTAACCAACCGCAGGTATTTCCATACATCATTACAAATCTTTTGAAGTCGTTTTTAAAATCGTGGTTCATTTAGTTCTGTTAAAGACTTTATTTTTGAACTGGCTACCTACAGGGTACTTCAGGATATACACATGCAGTTAAATAAAGCTGAAGACAGCTAATACATGTATCATCTACGCGAATATCCAAAAATAAATAACATAAATGATATAACGCAGTGTATGTTGGCCTAGGTTAGGTTTAAAATGACCTTAAAATTTCTCTAACGGATTCCACATCCCACGCTTAACTTTTATCATAAGTATTGCAAGATATGTTGGCCTTTATTTTTTACAGATGAAATTGTCACATGTTGATTGATGATAGTAGGAGCATGATGATAATGATAGTTCCGATAAAGCTTTTAGGACAAATTGCACATGTTTTTTTCCATATATTGCAAGCACTTTTGTGAACATGAACGTTGGCGTTTCAACACATTAATTGGTTGCGCAAAAATTTAGGCAAACAGAACAAACAAGCAGAAGTAAAAAATAAAGTTACCCATGTGCGAACCGAAAAAGTTTGTAGTTGTTTGCGTACAAAAAATTAAGTTTCAAATTTTTTTTTCGCAATTTTACAGCTCACTTTTTTGCCTTTAGTAGATTTTATGCTGTGACCTAATGCACAAAGAGATTTACTAAGTCATTTTTACTCAAGTGTTTATTTTTCTGTTGCATCCAAATATTTCCCGGGCAGGCTTAGGACAAAACAGTAAGTTCATGCGAAGAAACATCCGTAAGATTTTGAATACTAGAACGTTTGGAAAAAAAATAGGAAGAACAGATGCAGGCCATATAAATAGTAGCGAATTTTCAACATAACTAAATATTGTCTCGAGTTCTTGCTGTTACATGTACTTAAACCACGGTTGTTCGTATCTTCCATTCGTCACAAGCTAAATCGACTTCTTGTAGTTTATAGAAAATCATCACCCCAAGGCGTTTTCTTGCAAATACTCTGGTTTCAAGTTCATTGGCAAATTATATTCACGCCGAACCGGATAACCTTCCACTGGGTTAACGCTCCTTCAGCTATTTGATCTTAGCAAGTTGCATATTGATTATGTATTAGAATGTTCAAAAATCGAGAGGGTATTTAATTAAAACATTTCCTTGTAACTGGAATTATGCCAACATTTTGTTCAATGCATGCAATTCTGTGTTTTTTCTTTCTAATTTCTTTTAATTGAAAATGTGTTTAATGATTTAGTGTTCAATTAACGACTAGTAAATTTACGGAGCTGGTCTTTCGCACGAAAGTTGAATATAAACGGAACAATAAGTACTTGCTTTGCTGTTCATTAACTGTTTGCACGAATTTGGTCTGAGTTTAACTCTCTCTTAATGATCAAAACTACGAACAATAGTTTTGTGCCGAGTTCAGTAACATAAACATCTAATTACACCGCTCATCGTCTTCATTTTGCTAGCGATTATTTATTTTACCAAATTTAAAACTACACTAAGTGCAACAATTTTCTTGTCGATTTTTCATTGAATTAAATAATTATCTATTACAGTCATGAAGTGAAGAAGTAGGTATTGAACTGTTATGAGTAACAGAGAAGCAATGTCAAGGAAAACGTTTTGTTATTTTTATAAATCAATTAAGTACAAAAATATACATATATACTAGAGCGTCTTCAAATATTTAAAGGAATAGCTGTGTCAACACCAAGCTCAAGGACAATTTTGTGTGCGTGGGAATTTCGTTATGGCATCAAATGATGTATTGTTATTTGTCCAATATTGGTGAGCGTTGCAATAATAAATGCAAGCAAGCAACCAGTGCTGTTTGGGTTGTAATCACTATTGAGGCAAAATATGATTTTGTACGCTTTTGCAAACACCGAATTTTTTGAGAGAGCTTTTGGTTATGCATTTGCTCGGATAGAAGTTATACTTACCCACAGAGGTTATAAGAGTACATTTCCATTCTAGACAAAACATTCCTGATTGATTTTTAACGCCAGCAGGAAGATTAAGCGATAAGAACATGAGACCTTTCGTTCTTAAAAAAGGTGAATTTTGTAAATCGTCGTAAGAATCCAAGAACCCTTTAATTTCAAATGTAATCGATCACAGAAAAACGCCTAAACTATAAAACTACAAAACTAACAAAAAAATAAAACATTCTGCCATAGAAAACTGCGAGTTAATTAATGTTGAAAATCTGACTTTAAATTCGTTTTCCAAAATTAAATAAAAATTTTTACAACCCAATATAGAATCCAAAAACTCCCTCATCGAAGCAATATTAATGCGACAATATAATAAGTAAGTAATGCAAAACTTACCGAAAGCTGCATCGTGCCACCTGGAAAGAGAAAAAAAATGTGATTAGTAGAGAAGAAAATCTGTCCGGAATGGAAAAAAGCCGTGTTATTGAAAATCATCAAAACAAAAAAAGAGAAATGTAAAGAATCCATAGCACTTCAGGTGCGTTTCGAAAAACTGAACTCAGTTCAAACTAAATGATTATTGGATTAGAAATCAGTCTTACCAGCTTTCTACAAGCTGGCCCTTCTTCCATTTTCTATCCTTGAATTCCCAAAAAGCTCACACTACCATCATACACTGAAAACGAATTTCGAATTATAAACTTTCCTTAAGGGTCACAATGATTCCATATTTTCCATCTAAGAATGGTATTCGCACGACACAAAAGATTGGCGACCGATTTTCGACTGAACTCCAGAATCAACATGATAATATAATCATTTACTTGTTCGCCCTTTGTATGAGTCATTGATTTCTTTACTTCGCAGTTCGATTTCAATTTTTTTACTATTGACTATTTTGTAGAAGTGGCTTTTCGCACGGCAATATTCACATACACGTTTCACATTCAAACTCGTTTCGATGATAGCTGTAAACAAACCCTCTTTCTCAGCCGAGATAAACAAATCCGGCGCATTAGACTTTTTATATTAAATTAAATGGGTCTAGCTATGGAAGCAGTCATTTAATTAAATTTTTATATATTTTATATTTTGCGTAAAGGCTTCCTAAATAACAGACTCATATTCCTCTATTTATCAATGCTTCATGGTGAGCTACGGAATATCTACCTTGATTTCGACACGTGCTCACGTTTAAGTCTTTGGTAGATTTTCAGAAAAAGTTGGTCTTTTATAGCTTGACTAAGTGACAGATCCACATTCGGTCCAGGTCATAATTTGGGAATGTTTCTCGTTGGTCGCACTATGAGCTCGCAGATCAGTTTTTTCTCTAATTCAAGAAATTCTGAGTGTACGGAGTGATATTTTGTGAAAATGTTGGCCAAATGAATTATCACATTCCAGCCAACTATTATTTATCAACGCAAATTTCAACTTTAAATGCTGGATTTGTTGAATATAATCTGCTGAAATGGCAGATCCAGATTCAAGCCTTATGCTGATTTGTAAAAGCTTTCTTTTGCTAGCAGCATTAAAGCGACGGAAAACTTAATTGGATTCTGTTTGGCACGCGCTCCCATTTGATTCTCTTTGCTAGTTTTTATGCAGGGTGGTTCTAAACCTAAACTAATGTGACAAAATTCACTGACATAGAGTTTTGAGAAAAATATTGCGTTTAAGGCAAATTTGTCTTATCTGGAGATGATTTCATCTCCCTAGTAGTCTGTAATATTTTTCTTCTTCTTTTACTCTCGTTTATTGCGTGGAGATATTGATTTAAATAATATTGAAACATTTTCCCTTGCGCTTCGCTGCTGTGGTATTTTCAGAATTTTCTTCGATATCGTCTAGAATGGTCTCCCCAAACGCAAAATTCACCTCATACATAATATATTTGCATAAAGAGAGGGTGTCTGACTCATATCGTTGCGAATTAAGTAGTATGGGGATTGATTGCAATACCACCTTCTTCCATCAAAACACTCATTCCTGGGCAATTCATATAATTGCAAATTACGCGTTAAATCAACAAATACATATTGAATCAGTTGTATTAGAAAATCGTTCAATCCCATTTTGAACTCTAATCAGTTTCTGTATTAATGGCTTGCGACTATAATTTTCATCTTACTGCCCAGCTGCAGTAATTTGCTTTGAAACAACTTTTGATTTATCTCGCCAAACCATCGACGTGTCGATAATGAGTAAAATCATTCACTAAACAAGAAATATATACAAGTTTATCAGTGCGTCATATCCTCTAAACTCGTACCATGTGCTCGCTTAAGACCTGCGATTGCTTTACACCAAAAAGGAATTGCACATCACGTTCACTGCGTTCAATTTCAAAGTTAATCAGACTTGACTGGCAGGAACTATGCCTTAACGGCTCCTATCAATGCCAATTATATTTCATTACTTGCTTTTGCCGGCTTGAATCTGTTTTAGATCCTAATAGAAAAGGAAAAGTGCTGATTTAGGCCTATTTGTATACACATTATCGTGAAACAGTTGAAATGCCTGATCGATTCGAGTGGGTTTAAACTTCGGCTTAGATAAACACATGGTAATGTAGATAAGTGTTCAGTAATCAGAAGTGTTTGAACAGAGCCAGTGTTTGTTCTCACCGTTACTGAATTGTCTTTTTTAAAAGAGGCTGTAAGCTTGAGATGGTTTTAATGAGCTTGTCAAGTAAGAAGCTGTTCGAATAGCATACCCAGGAGCTTTGCAGCTTCGAGGAATTTTAAATTCAATCTAGAAATAAAGTTGACATTTTTTATTGGTTCTTTCGCGCAGTTATTTTATTTTCTAGGAACCTTAAGAGCCAAATGCTCAGCCCAGTCTACACAAACACATGTTTATGTTAGATAAGGGTTAATGAAAAATTCCAAGGATTCAATTATCATGGTACATCTTCTTCATGTTTCTATTTCTATTTAATGCTAGTAAAGCGAAGATGTTCGATTCCCATTAAATAATGCCCATGATCTTTTCCAATTTGCAAAATGCTTGGATGTAAATTCAAGTTACAATTTAATGTTTTTAGCAACTTTTTGAAGCGAGTCAACTAACAACATATGTTGTTCAAATGATGCTGATTTTTGAACATACATATTTCATCTTTAGACCTGTTTTCTGAATTACTGTTAACTTCTCAAAATAACTTCGTTATATAGTTAACAGCTAGCAGTTTAATAATTTGCAGCCTAATTTTTCCCGTTTGATGTCATTGAATTTTAATAGAGTGCGGAAGTTAAAATTTGTTTTGATCTAATAGCATTTCTTTGGTCGTAGTATTTACTTCCGGTTGCGGTACGTACGTTTCTGAATATTTGATTATTATGTCTAAAGAATATTATTTAGGTAACGGTTGTAAAAAAATCGAATGCATAGTTTTGTTTAGGAAGTACTAGCATTTATTTATTACATATATCATCGCCGGACGATAAACCTTGGGTAATCCAATCAATCATTGAACACCAGATATTCCAACTTGAACCAAAGTATTTTCGAAAACGCCTCAGTTCAAACTAAAATCAATCAAAGGCTCGACAAAGATCCGATTGGCAGAGGAGTTCGCCAAGGTGACACCATATAAAAATTCATTTAGAAAATAGGGGTATGATCGACCGTTGCTATCTAAATCACTTGAGATTCGCAGACGATATAGTCTAGTCCTCATAAGTAAAACTGTTACTGAACTGGAGTATATGTAACATGAATTGAAAGAAGACGAAGATATTGAGCCAACAAAATCCACAACTTTTATTAAACGCCAGATACCCCGTAAATTTCCCGAAAAATTGGATTATCATGGACAGCTTTGAAAGCCATTACTTTTACAGAGGCAAACACAGACAAGCTCAGAATAACACCAAGAATAATGGAAGGAATTATAGTGGGAGTAAATTTAAGACACGAAACGAAGATCGGGCATTATACATCGGCAAGATTGTCAAGAGAAACACCTGACCGATGGACATAAAAGAAATTACACACCAGACCGGAGGTAACAAAAGAAGTGTCGGAAGACCACAAATGCGATGTTTGGACGACACTAAAAAGAACGTAGGATGGTATTTTTTTCAACATCCCAAGACAGAAATGCATGGAAGTAGAGAGAGTGAACGGTTGTAGTTGTTTTGATATTTTTTACTCTATAAATAATTAAAGTGTTTTCTGCTCATCGATCACCGATACTTAGCCAATTAAAATCCTTAAATGCTTCCTCAGGGAATTTGAACACTGAACATCCGCACAATGTATTAAAAGTTCGTTCGTTTATGCGTTTTTGAGTCGACTGTTACGCCAAACAAGCAGTTTCGTTTCGTTATTTTTCCCATTAATTCCCATTTACTGGAACATTCTGTTGCAAACCCGACTTTATGCACCATTTCGTTAGTTTAAGTAGCAACCGTATTCCGAAGTCGTAACGTTTTTAGTTACAGCTTCTTGAAATGGTTTATTATACTGTCATGACCATATTCAAATTTTATTATTAGTTTAATAGAGTAAACAATGTTTTACATTAGTCCAAACAGTGGGTTTCTGGTTACTTATTGCGCACTTTGCGTGCAAAAAAGCTTAACATTTTATGTGTTCTCAATGTATAAGGCTGGACTATTTAGTCACTTGGGCGAATTTTGAAAATTCATGGCACATACCAGAAGTTTCAGAAACACTAAAAATATACATCTGCCTTAACTGCTACTCTAAATATTTACAGGAAGGCATTCCAGAGCCAATTTCTTTTAAACTGTTAAAGGTAATTCACGTAAACAGAGCAGTGATACTAATTTTGTTACTGAAATGCTTACTTACATATGGTTAAGCCAAGAAGCTGGACTTTAATAATCGCAAACCTACTTAGTGAACTGAAGAAATGTTATCTCATACCAACATCTTATTAACAATAGTTCTAGTTATATTAAGATATTCAATAACTTTTTCACAAGTACCTACGAGGAAATCTGGAACACCAACGACAATTTAACATCTCTCCATTGTATCAACACTGGTGCAATTAAGTCCAATCTAATTATTTCAGAGAATTCTGACATATTTTTAAAGAAAGTTGAATGACCTGCTTCAAATACTAATTCGGAAGCAGAGTGCATAGTGTTCATTAAACTTGGAAATGTAGATTTCACAATTTAATGGGATGATGACTGTGAAGTCTGTCTAGTAATGTTATGTCAACTTTTATTATTTCTGATTAAAAGAAATGTATTTTGTTATGGCTTTTGGGTTGATAAAATGCGGGTATATGGGAAATATGAGTTTTTGTCATTTGAAAGGTCACACATGCATGAGCAAATGGAACAATTCCGTTCCAAATGGCGTTAAACAAGACGTGTTGCATGCAAGTGAGGAAATATTACAAACTGTTATGAAAAGACTTTGAAAACCTTTCATATGGACCACAAATTTGTAGACGATAAACTTTCTACTGCATTGCATTGGCAAACAAGAGGAAGAAGCAACATTTTCTTCACAACGTATTTACATTTGACTAATTGTATAAAAGTATCATGTAGGTACATACCTACACTTATCAATTATCACACTTCTGCAACTATGGTAATCGGTTGAGCATTCCTCGGGTCGTATTAGGACTTGGTATAAAATGGGCATCAGGAATTCATTTAATATTAAAATTACTTTGTTTATGCATCGCTTGACTTCTAATTACAAATCAAGGATGTACTGTCGAGGAATTTTGCTTTGCGCATCAGATTGTTTCTTCTTTAGATCGGATTACCAAAAACAGTTTAGTGCACTGTAATTAAAAACCACCTGATGATCTTACAGAAGAGTGTCGTGTAACGGAAGCCCAATGAACCAAATCTGAAGCTGAAAATATTATTGTTGAATAAATATAAACCATAACGGCTTAACGATATCACCGTATGAGCCATAAGACATTAATTTGCGTTATTAATTATCTTTAAATAAACCGTACTGCTTGAATAACATTGCGCTTCCATCTAATTGTTTATTCAAGAGCAGTTAGTCACTTCTCGAATACAAATTCAAATAAAACGTTTTGCGTGAAACGATTGACTGAAAAATTTGTGGAAATCACACTTTCCAAAATAGGTCTGGCTGATTTCGTAGTTTGCAGACTGCTAATCTTCGAATGATTCATTGTAGTGTTCACTTGACTATGTTAGCACACAATTGCTACTTAATTAACTTCATATGGACTCTAGTGTGTGAAAATTCTGCCTTGCTCTCCTACGAGCTGTTGATTGTGCATTGGAATAAATTTGTCTATTCGTCGAATCCTACGTTTATTTCAACAAATTGCTTTGAATGGCGTGACTCAGATTGTCTTGTAATGTTTGAATATGCTTTTCGTAATTGAATCTTATTCACTGCTTTACATGTATGGTGCTTAAGTTGTTTTACATGATACTGCATCCTACTACTGTCGCTACTGTCGTTGGCCTTTAATTTGTTTATAATAATCGTTTTGTCGTGTTATTTATTAATTTGCTATAATATTTCATTGCACATACCGATCTGTTTTGTCGGAATAAATCAGTGTGTCTATAGCAGAAACAAACCATTTTTAACCCAATCTATTAGGAAATGAAGGAAATGTTCATCTTTACGTGTTCGGCTGAATGTTTTGGAGCCCGAAAATGTGTTCTATCTTCACGACTATTTAATCTGAGTGATATTGTATCTACTTTGTGACTGATGTGGTTCATATGAATGATTCCTGTTTATTTCCAGAATTCTTTAATCATTATGAAGCAATTATTATCAATCAAGCTATTCAAATATCAATATTATTTAACCAATATGTGTGATATTTTAAAACAACTGCACAGCAATAGCCATATCTTTTGATTATTATTATACCGTGGAGCTTTGTCAATTTCTACTTGTCCTGTTTCTTTAATAAAAAAACTGTTCCTTTTGTCAACTTTTCTATTCTTTTAGCTTTCACCCAACCATCCGGAGCATATTTTGGTAATCCTATTAAGCGCCTTAAAACGAAAAAAACATATGTTTGATAAATTACCCGCGCATTAAGTGAAATTGTATACACAGAACCCAACTGCATATAATAAATGTCCCGTACGGAGAAACACAGTTTTTAACCAGCAAAAACACAAAAACGGCATCCAAGCCATGGATGTCGGTAAGAAAAAGATTTATCTCTGCCTGCCTGTGTCAACCACCATGTTTAAACTGCCATTTTTTCAATTGAAATGCGACGAAGAAACCGCACTTGAGTATAAAAGGAAAACTGACAGTGCGAAGGCGCATTGAGTAAAATTTATTTTGTATTTTAAAATTGTATTCAAATTTACAAATCCTGAATATGTCTGAAGCTTTTATAAAAACGAAATAATGTTAGCAAATGTTTTGTTGGAGGTTCTTGAATGCTTTCAAAAGTATACGAGTTTTCACGAGCGTACCTATTTTGCTCAGTAGTAATAAATTTTATTCTTTCGTTTTCTCCCATTTTTTTTCTTCGTGTACGATGTAAATGTGCGTTTTTTTAATTTTTTTCATTGGGCATTTGCTTTTCGGTCCTTTTTAAGTGATTTTAGTATGTCCAATTACCTAATGTAATTACGTTTCTTTGAAAACTACTTCATTTCATTTCTCCAGTAATCTTAGTGCCTTCTCAATGCAAAAATAATGCGGTTATGCTGCCAATTAATGCTTATTCTGGTGTATTAATCTAATTTGTATAAGTATTTAGAATTTTTGTTTTCGTCGAATATTTACAAATTTACTTACTAATAGCGACTTACATTACAAAAGTAGTTCTCAGGAATATTTATTAATGCATTTTCTTTTAGAAGTGCAACAGCAAATAGGCACAATGGCACCCATTCACTATCTGCTTTCATGCATCACAATCTTACTTGTCGCTTCATTATTCACTTGATATTTATTTCATTCTTCCAAACAAGAGACTCTTTAATAGATAAGCTAATTTTAATTGCATTTTTCTCCTCGTTTCAATGAGAACTGATGTCAATAAAATTCCATTGCTGAAATTACAAAATTCTAACCTTCGTAGAGATCAGGTCGAGATAAAATGCTGCAAAACAGTTAAATCAACTCTTAAATGGACGCATAATATTTACGGGTTTTTAAATGCAGTTCATGTCAGATACGGCTAATCTTTTGACGATAACATTTTCTAAAATTAGAATCGAGAGGCACTTGAATGAGGCAAAATATTATGATTTTTTCTGAGAAGCAATTATTGAATGTCTAGGTGTCATAGATAGATTTATTAGCTCAGGAATCATTCAGCGTTCAGTACGTAATATAGGCAGTTATTGATCACTTAGGCACTGCTCATGAATTATGAAATTGTCAATGTTATTCAAGATTCGATTTAAAAAAAATATGTTGGCTACTAGTAGTTGCACTACATAATATATTGAAACTTAATATATTTTCTGTAAAAAAATGATAAATTTTTAGTCCAGTTTTGGCACAATTCTTGCTTTTTTCTCATTCAATTGCTTGCATTCTTGGTTAAACTAGTCGCTGCTAATGCGTAGCAGGTATTTCATCTGTTAGTAAAATACCATTAGGTGCGAGTCATCACATACTTTGCTTTGGAATGCATACCAATGGACTAGTACTTGTTTATTTGTTTTTAATTACCGGTCGCGACATTTTTTTAACAATAATTAAAGCAATCTTTTCATTATCATTATTAGTTACAGGTTCAGCATTCTAATTTACGCTCTCTGAAAGATTTGTCAAAGTCCAAATGATGGTCTTTCATTGAAAATGGTTTTATTAGAAACTTTAATCGATCGAAGGAGTTAGTATTAATTGAACTTGCTTGAACTGGTACAGAACAATGAAAACAAAAATATTGACACGCCTGGTAGAAAACACGATTTCCACATTAAGTTCTTATGTACATTTATGCTTCATGCGATTAACTTGTAAATCGGCTTTGTGAAGGAAACGCCCATCTTTTTCTAGGAAATTAGTTTAACATCATTTACAAGTTTCTTTTTTAATGGATATCCGCAGGAAGAAAAGTGTTCCTGCTAAGTGACTGTTGATGATTTATTTGTTTAATATTAACTAATGTTTGGCCATTTGATTGCTAATTCTGTGTGCATGTGCGAGGAATTTTATTGCCCTTACTTTGTTGCTTCTTCTTACTGTTTTTTAAATCAACATTATGTATGTTTTAACTGTTATCATATGGTCTTGCTATTCTTTTTTTGCAATAAGTGGCAACTAAAAAATAAGTATCCGTGCCGGTTAACATGAGCAGAACATAAAACGTTAATTTATTATTCATTGTTCAAGGTTTCCACCAACCCCATGTCAAGGCTTAGATCTAAATAATAACGTAGTAAACACAATATGCAATTATCCGACTCATTATAATGGTTATGTGCACTAGACTGAGACTGTCGAGTCTCATTTCTAGGGAATTTCTTTGGTGAATCAGCCAGCTTTAAATGTTACTTAGCAGGAAGTCATGTGGTTAGATGAGAATTAGGTCTGATTTAACAGGAGATAAATCGGCTGGACATTAGGAACTTGACAAATAACGTGCAATTTTCGAAATACTTGTACCCAAATTATAGTCGAGTTACTTTAGAAAATAGGAAAAATAAGTATAAATTAGTTAAGCATATTAAGTGCCAATATCCAACATTATGCCGACTATCGGAAATACCGCTAGTTTATGCATTAAAACAGATTATTTGGCTTGTGAGTAATGACATTTGCCTCCATTAGAATTTGTTTTAAATCAGGCATTCTACTGGCAAAATCCGATTTCCTTGAAGGCAGAAAAATCAATCATCCCATGCAGAACGACAATTTTTTACTTACGACACCTACATTTAGAAAGGTCCAATTCCATATAATCGATGGATCACACTTACGTGCTGCTGTGACTATTATTCATTCATTTTACGGTATTAAATAAGAAGGGCAACGAAGTGTGAAATTCTGACTTCGGTTTCAATTAAGTTAAGCATTTCAGTATAATCTAAGGAAAAGTAAATTTCACATGATGGCCATCGCAGTGGAAAAACACAGCTAATGTATCTTACACGATTTTTTTATAGCTAAAGACCATGTTATGGGAACACGTAATTACTCAAAGAATTAACAATGATTAATTTACATCAATCAACTGAGAAGACGGTACTGATACCTATTCATTACAAAATGCTTGCCATACGCAAACCTTACGGTAAAAGTCCGTTTTAATGAGGATTATTTAATTTGACTATAATTACTAGACTATATAAATGACTCGTAACTAGTTCAAGTTCTAGATCGTTCATTGTGGGCTCTTAGATTTTTCAAGTCGAACCTCAATAATATAACATACAAAAGTAGTAAACTTTAATTGCATTTGTCTGAATGTGGTCCAGTGTGTCTCCAGAGCAAAGACCCCTTCCGTTGCCCTGACAACGACCTATCGGGTATCTGCAGAAGGAAGTTTGCCACATTGGCTTTGCCCCTCTTTTCAAAGGAAAATGATCAATCATTGCCGGCTTTAATGTGCAATAAAACTTGAACTTAACGAGTAATATTTCCAGCATATGCCTGCTGGTGGTTAAAAATAGCTTCAAATCTTATTGAAAAAAATCGTATTTAGGGGTCTTCACCAAATTACTGGAGTCAGTGTCATTGCATTTGTCCGAAAGTCATCCTTTAAGTCCTTTTACAACCGTTCAAGCAGCTCGGTTGTGCCGCGACTCAAGTGGGATTTAAATGTATTAATGTCTTTCTAGTTTAAGTCGTGTCTTTGTCGGTTTGAAAGTTTCCTGGATGAAGGGCTTAACGTAAATTACATTTCAGTTTTCCATTCGTCACGATAGAAAAGTTGGAAGATTCAAGGCATTAAAATATTTTGGCGATTTGAAACATTTTTCAAGCATTGTAATGTTCAAATTGTAATGAAAAATCGTGCATTTGATTGTTTTACTGAAAGCTCCCAACATTATTCAACACGCTTCAGTCAAGGAAATTCGATAGCTTCAAAGTCTTATGAAATTAAATACTAAGGCGCTCCGATACCTACTCAAGAACATTTCAAGCTTCCATTATCCGATCTGGAGTTGCGTGTCATTTAATGACTCCTTTTTCTTTGGTGTTGCGTGCTGTTGATTTGATTGTGTCTTAAAAATAACGTTTGTGCGAATATTGATTAGTTTTCTTCTATATTAGAGGTGTACTCTAACTAATGAATGTGTCCTGATTTAAACTAATTTTGAATTTTTGAAAGTTTAAGAAGTGGTTTTTCAGGGTGTCAAATGGGTAAAATCGCGAAAATTAGCTGCTGCTTCTTTCGAATAGTTACAGACTTACAATTCAAATATTCAGTAACTAGCTAAAATCAGGCAGAATAAAAGGAAAAAATAAAGAGGAAGAACCTAGGTTTTACAGAAGCAAGTGTTTGTACGTACTAAACACAGATAACAATAGTCAAAAGAACTATTGACCTCTAGATTCACAGTTTGGTCAGATTAATCTCGACGGAAAAAATTGGTTGATCACCTCTATGTAAAAGTATAACATCATATAAGGTGACTATTCTCTGACATCTATTTTCACTCCGGCATTTCAGCGGACATCATTTTGATCTAGTCGATAATTCATAAATAATTAGTTCAATCCATGCAATTGTATGTATGGACTTCTGAAGCAGAGTTTTATAAAGTCTATGTTAGGGCTTATCGATTTGCCCAAGTCAATTAATACACTGCTTTAACTTTAATAATAATTGAGCGATTTCCAGAGGAAAGAACATCGCACAGTGATGGGAATACTCGAACTGTTTTTATATCTAAAATATTGCTAAAAGCTCGAATACTTAAATAAGTGAAAAAATCATTCGAATTCTCGCTTAAAACAGGACAACTGGTCACTAGTTCAGTTAAATAAATTCCTGATATTTCTTCCTATTTCAGTATTAAGCATATTTTTTCATTAGTTACGTCTTTGTCTTTATGGCTTTTGATCTTTCCGTCTTTCTCGTTCTGATATCAATATCGCACAATACCGATTGTTATTGTGGTGTTACGTCGAGACATTTTAAAAAGTAAATCAAATTTTGAAGTTTAATTTTTTCCTTAGTGGAATCATTGGAAATATTTAACTCGCTCGTTCACATCACTAACACTATCATATCAATATATTGATTTAGTTAGGGCATCTGGAATTCCACACAAAAACTTATCGATTATCCCTAAATCCGTATGGACATTTTTTTTGTCAACATAAAACAAGGGTTCAGCTCAGTGAAATGCGAAGCGCTCCTTTACTTGAGTGAATACGGTTCATCCACACGTTTTGATGTAAATTTAATTTTAATTATCTCTATCGATTCTGGAACATTCGATTTTATAATTCAATAAGAGTGCAAATACTACTTCCATGCCCGAGATAATGTAGGAAGCAATTTCGTTGACAAATTGCTCGTCTAACGACAGTTAAGGTCGCGTCTAGGCCCCTTTCTACCATAAAGCATTTACGTGACTTTATCTGGATGCTTAAGACATTAAGTTTCCACTTCGTGGATGCAACGTGAAGAATTTTCGTAGACGGTAGTTAATATTAAAACAGTGCGCGAGGATGTTAATTTTTGT
Source organism: Dendroctonus ponderosae (assembly GCF_020466585.1). Lineage (NCBI taxonomy): Eukaryota > Metazoa > Arthropoda > Insecta > Coleoptera > Curculionidae > Dendroctonus > Dendroctonus ponderosae. Next base: position 7,772,221 of record NW_026018611.1, read on the forward strand.
AATTTTCTTATTTACATGTAATTAAATACAACAATCTCTCTTCGGGATGTAGGAATTCAATTAATTATAATGAGGTTTCAAGCAACTATTTTGAAAACCGTGTTCTTGGCACTGTTAATCATTAATTTATTGGATGACAGTGAATTGCCCTTTAGCCATAAGAGACTTTCTGTTTATCTCATTAAAATTGAAACCGAGAACACTATAGAAAAAGGTCATTAAGTGATATTAGTGTGCATAAAAATAATATAATATATTCCGGGATTGATGATAAAACCAAAGAAATCAACAGCTCGAGGAATTCTATTAAAATGTAATCGTTAAATGTTAATCTGAGGGCAAGGGTCTGACCTTTACCCGGCTGGAAAAGTTCTATATTTAAAAAAGCACAGTTCCTTCGAACATTTTAACCAATATCTCTGGCGTTTTTTCATACAGTTAAGTGCTTTCGTGTTTCGCAAATGGATCATTCTCTCCCTATGTTCCTACGTGACATAATCAAACTCGGCCGATGTAGTTAGTCGGTAAACAAAAGTGTCTTCGCTTATTTTCCACCCAAAAGAGCCTCTTTCAGCTAACTGGTCTCTAAAGGATGTTTACTCTTCCCTTGACTCGGCATTGGAGCGGCAATTTCCTCCATGGTCGACCTTTTAACTCGATAGCCTTTAATAATAATTAGCCTTATTAGGTGGATGTTTACTGACACCATATACATGTTGAAACAATAACAATTATTTTTTTTTATCTTGTTTATTTTTCTAATTTCCTTTCAGCACTTATTTTTGCTTCACGTTCATATTCCCTGATGGCAATGTATAAAACTGGATAAGTCTGAGATGATGTTCATAATCAGGAATTAATGGTATAGGATTTACTAGATTACTTTTAATTTTCAGCGATAATTATTTGTATTGGTTTTGACTGGTTCTTCGCACTCAAAATTTGATTTTCTAACAGGAAAAACGTTTTTGTATCTGTATATTTGCAGTGTTTCTAAAAGTCGTTGGCTGACTAAACGTGCACTTATTCAGATTTTTGTTTTTTGTTTTCGTATAGTTCAATCTGTTTTCAGTGTGTTGTAAAACATCATTACCCACAAGTTGCAGGTTTTCTTTGAAAGAAAGTAATGAATTATTGATCTCGTAACTTTCTGCATATAAGATCTGAAGAAAATAACACCTATTTGAAAAAAAGGTATTTTGTGTTTTTATCGTACTATGCATCATTTTCACATAAAAAATCCTAGTAATGGACTCTTAGAAACCTCACATATAAGAATTCAAGCTTTGAAATGATTGAGGGCAACGATTTTAATGAGTAGGTGAAAATTTAAACTAAATTGTTCAACAATTTTTTTATAAAGTTTTGAAATAAAGTTAAATTAACAAGTTAATTTAACTTAAATAAAGTGCGAGGTTCATCATCGATTACGATGTTTTAAAATATTTTGATTTTCACGGGCGTTTTGAAGGCAGTGTTCAAATGTCCCCCAAAAGTAAAAATCAAAAGGATTTAAGTCTGGAACCCTTGGTGGTCATGTTTGGGTTTCTTCTGCTACTCCGCTGTCGATCCGTCAATTCCCATTAGTTTGATTTAGATAATCTTTTGCAACTACTCTTAAATGAGAGTCTTCATGCCTATGCCTCTTCTAGCTTTTTAGGGCACAGCTTCCAGTAAAACAGATGGTTTATTTTCCAGAAAACATCGGAACATGTTTCTCTATTAAACCGAGGTGGACGAAAAAACGACTTATCAAGGAATCTTCAACTATTCCTTCCCACACGTTTAATAAAAATAGGAATTGAAAATTTCTTACACTAAATACGTGTGGATTTTCCATAGACCAGATGTGATTGTCATGGAAATTTGTAATAGCATTCTGTGAAAAGTTTGCCTTATCGGTAAAACGTACACAATTGATCAAATGATGATGGATTTTCAGCCATTTTTCCCAACAGCCGTTGACAAAAAGTATTACGCTTAGGAAATTTCTTTAATAAAACTTTATCACCTTGTATTTTCGTAACGATTTTTTGGGAATTTGAATGAACAGACATCCAGCAGCTATTTATCATTTGTTGCCTGCTTTGAAGCGATGTGAATAATTAGATTATTTCCAGACATTTATTTTAAGTTTCCTATTTCGCTGTGGTGCTTTTCGCTTCTCTATGAAATTCCACCCCCCAAAACAAGAAGTTTTAGTGACAAATCGGAAGTTTCTCGGAATGAATCCTTTCCCGGGTTTAGTCAGGCCGAATTTCCAACCGAACAAAGAGCGGCGTCGTTCTTGGCGTCGTCGCTGACGTCATCGGCGTCTTGGTTACCGTCATGTTTGCATGTTTGTCGAGAAGATAGCCATACTATGAATAGGGTGTATTAAACGAATTAATTATATTTAGCATGACATTGTCGCCTTACTTCTGAGCGTAATTACTTTCAACCAAAATGTCACGTTTCCTATAATTATTCCATTTTTAACATGCGGATTTATTGTTCACTGCAAAACTGTTGACGACAAGAATGTGAACATTCAATTGGGGTCTTTTAACTTTTCAACTCGCAAAAAACAATTAAGCTTAATAATCGCGTGGTCATATGGCCATGTTTATTCAATCGGTCAACTTTTCGGCAACATTCCCGATTTGAAATGAATTGATAATTTGAACTGAACATTTTATTCCGAAATATTTTTATTTATTTCGTCTGAATTCGCTTATCGCGATCTATACCAACTCCAACATTCTCGCGAGCTTAAAATTTTCAGTGTGGCCTTTGAAGCCTAATATACAGGGTGATTCAAAAGTGGCGTCGTTCCTCTGGGCGTATTTACGGAGTACAGGAAAAATTGTAAAATAATTTAAAAAAAGTTATTATTGAAAACTGAGATACGTATTTGCAAAAAACTAGATCAGAAGGCCGACGACAATGGTTCGTCAAGGTAAACTGCCTCATTAACATTACGTAAATATCTGCTGCTTCTTAAATATCAAAAGCTCACGTAACCATAG
>NW_026018611.1:7775794-7795359 GCF_020466585.1 Dendroctonus ponderosae
GCTCAAATGGCTTTATGTAAATTGCTTTAGAAGTCTCATTGACTCGAGTAATGGATATAAATTAATTTTTTGTCGTGGCAGACTTGTATCGCAAGTTGATCTTTTTCAACCAAAAGCCTTTCGATTGATATTTAGTTTCAAAATGGGATTGCGGTTTACGAAATTCTTTGTATTTCATACCATTATAGACGTTCTGATAGACAACGTTTTTTACTTGTTTCGGGTATATTGTATCTTGCACTAAATATAACGAAATCGACATTGCAATGCGTAACTGGACGCAGCTAAATTAGGATATGTGTAGCCTACTTCCTTCTATCAATTTAAATCAGTAGCGACTCTACCACTATACAGAACGACAAATTTAGTCACGTAGTAAGGTTGAGTAAAAATTTAGCAATCAGATATGTTAGTACATGACGGAATTCGGAACTGCTTTACGTTAAAAGCGAAATCGGATATGTATCGTTCGTAACGGTTTTGAGAAGGTTTCCGATCTGAATCAATCCCGTAGCTGGAAATTTCTTTGATAACCGAAGGAGCATCAGTAACATTGTTTTAAAAACGTAATTCAACATATTTTTTTTATTGCACTGGGTCTTTAAAGGACGTAAGAACTTTAAGTTCAATATTTTTTATATTTATCTGTTGAAACCGGCCTGTGTCTGACCTGTGAATTTTTTTCTTCGGGACTTTCTCGCCTCTTCTATAACTTCTAAAAACTGCGCAAAACGGAATTCCACTTTTCAAATATCGAGTTATTACGTGCTATCATAATTTTTTCTCAAAGTATCGTCAAAAATAGTGATCAACAAAAATAGTCCTGTACGAGTATAATCATTCAATTTTGAGCTGCTGAATCCGGTGGTGCGCTTGGATTTTGCCTACTTATTTATGATTTCTTATTTAATTTTTTTAATAACTATTTGCACGTTTTTTCAATATTCAACTGTATTTTCCCTGTTTAGACGACATTTCTTGCTACGTGCAGGGCTTTCCCAAAACCACAATCGATTTACAGCATTCGGAATAGGTTTAGGTAATTGTAATAGTGAACAGTTTTTGGTAATTTTTCTTTTCGTAAGCGTGTGTTATGTACGTTTACTTTATGATTATTAAAGGTTTTTTTACGAACAATTTGAACGTTTTTGTCATACTACACAGAATAAATCGGAGATTTTTATAAGTCGCAAAAATGTTTCTTCATTGACAGGCTTTGTTTCTTTCATATTCCACTGTACTTTTACCCATTTAGAAAACGCTTGCTCAAAATCAGTACAGATTTGCATTTAACTCAATGATTTTAAGTTATACGTTGAATTATTGAATAGATTCAAATTGTTCATCTTTGCGTTTATTTGTCGTATCTTAGTTCATTAACAACAAGTTAATGCTGTTCGATTTTTCCTCGAACGAAAATGAACAATTGGATTCTCATTAGATTCTCATTTCCTTGATTGTGTCCTGGAAACGAAGTGATTTCGATTCGATCAAAAATACATTTCATTCAATCTGATTATTTTTTTACCACAAACGACGATATTTTGGAAGAATTTTTTGCGAACATAACAGTTCAGTTCCTTCGATTCTCGTTATATCTTTCTAACTGTATGCTTCGCAATCTTATAGAATTTGCAGTCACAAAACATTATTCTTTTCAAAGTTCTTCAGCACTTTCCTCGTTCTTTATTGACAATTTTTCAATTATTCTAAGCACTTTTTTGTGACCAAACCGAGTGTCTTTGACCATTTGGTTTTGCAAATAAAAATCTGAACGGTTGGGGTATATTTTTACATAAAAGCACATACTTTCCAGCTGATGGTTATGGCTTAGATATAGTTCTGTTCGGTCATGTTCCCGGAACATGACTGACTATTCCTACGATTTTCGAGGATTTTCGCTTGTAACTTTTTTGCCCATACCTATCCAGAAACTGATAACACCATTCGGTTCACCAGAAATTCAGCTCAAAATACATAAAATTATATGTAAATGAGAAAAAATACCTGTTTTATTGACTTTCAAGTTTGCAAGAAGTTTTTTCACCAACTTTTCAAGTTTTTTGACCGTTTTTGCTTATGACCTTTTTTTTTATCACAAAAACAATATATTAATTGTTATCAAAATGTTTCATTTGACCATTTTACATTTCATTTTGAAATAGCTGGAAAGCCCCATTTCTATTGTAATTTGTAAGAAACTAGAGTTCTTCCATGAAAAATGTATCAGCTTTTTGTACAAGCGGGGCATGTTAAATGTGTGTTTAAATGTTTTATGTATGTGTTAACACGGTTGAAATTATTTGGGAATTTTCAATTCATCAGTGGCAATGATATGAAAGTTGAAAAAGAAAGTGCACGGTGAAGAAGGATTCGACGTCAAACAAACATGCTAAAACATTGAACAGCAACAAGAAAAAGATCAATTAAAGCAAGTACTCAATTGAATTTCTACTTGTATGATTTATTATACTCATCTAGACCAGAGGATCTCACATTAACCACTTCTTGTTTTGTTATGAAGCTAATTTGCATAGCTATAACGCATAAGAGGCTCCTCCGAAGTATTGTGAGCTTGTATGAACCTTGTGAAAACTACCACAACACGAAAAAATGCGTTGCTTGTCTGCTTCTGAGGAAACGTGTATTATTAATTGAAAACTCTCAAGGATTCGGATAGCCGCAAGATATGAAACCTGGCCACCAGACGAAACGCCAGGCTGTTAACCCGCAAAGATCATTCAGTCAGCGATGTTGCCAGCATATAACCAATCTGATTTATTTGAAAATTCTACCCGAAGAAACTAAAGAAACCGAGCTATAGACAATGGTGGTTTACTTTTCGGTTATTTTCAATTTAGAAGTTAACTGGCAGCCAACGAAATTGGCCCTTATCAAACCAGTTTAAGTGGTGGCTATTAAAATTCCTACACAAAGGCCATCTCTCGAAATAGAAACAAGAATGCAGAAGTCGGCAGTCAGAAATTAGGTTGATTGTTCCGTCAAGTAGTTTATTTCTGTTATAAAGCCCTGCCTGATGTATTTATTATATTGTATTGAATTGATCAGGCTTACTGTTTTAGAAAGGGGGAATGAAGCTTCTGCATCAAATAACTGTTACTCATTAAATTGAGTCGTAAATCTATAATTGAAGTGCCATCTCGGTCTCCACAAGAACAGTTAGCACTGAAATATCAATGAATTGTGTCTTGCATCCATTTATCAGCATATAATCGGTCAATCACAGAAGAAACCAGCTTTGTCAGACTGTTTCTGAACAGACAATCGACCACCTGAAATCTTACTAAAACCAAACACATCAGTTTAACCTAGACCTAAGTCAGTAGTCATGTTACAGCTGGTAAAAATACATAATTTATTAGATGATGTCTCTGATTTCCCATCTGTGATTTTGTATAACTTCGCAGCTGTGCTACTAAAGGTACTGATGTGTGCGATTGGTGCTGATTTTAAAAGTGTGTGTCCATATTCTAGATGGAACATTTCCTTTAATGCCTGTGATTGATGAATCGCTTTACTTATTTTATTTTAGCAACTCGTTTTACTATTGATTGATGCGCATTTAATATGGTTTCAAGTAGTCTCATTAAGTAATTCACAACATTAAATTAATGGTCTACCCCCATTATCTTGCTCAAATAATTGTCGGAAGTTTAACACCTGAACGGATTTGAATGATGATTCAAGGTGGATGCATTCGATATGCCCTAGTTAAACATCAAGCGAGTGTACGTACCATTTCCTCAATATTTGCAAAAAAAAATCAAGACTAATCGTTATCTGCTTCGAACCATGTCGAATAATTGTACTGTGCACAATGGCCGTAAAGTAACCCAAGTGCAGAGATAAATTAAAAGAGAAAACACATTTGGAATGTTCTAACGAGAAGGCTGGTAAAATGATACGGCTTTTGCGATTTAATACGTTGCATAAAAATAAATTATGAACTATAGTTCTTGCTCCAAAACGATTTATGGCGTTATTTAATTATTATATTAACAACGATTATGTCAGCTCAAGTATTTTATTGGGTTTTGGACTTGATCAGAAAACGATAGTTTTACTTTTGATTTAGAAAAACGGTTGTTCAGATTTGTTCGACACAACCGATATCTATGTTACTGATACCTATTTAAGTTAATTTTGATGATCAGTGATACAATTGATCAATTGAATGGCTTGCGTTCGTTTCGATATTCAACCAAATCATATCAATATTGGATTCCTGTCCTGGTCATTTAATATCAAGAAATCACATTGATCGTTTTGACCGAAATATTTTTGAAAATGGGAGGATCTAGAAGAGCGGTCGATTGTGGTCTTCAAAAAAATAGTTCTGATTTTTTTGGGTTCTGTTGTTAAAAATCAAACGATTCTGCTGACAACACGGTCAAGACTACCATTCCACTTTTGGTTTTCGCCTAACATTCGCTCTATGTACGGAGCAGAAGAAACAGTTGGTTAAAAGAACTACTTTTAAGACTTTAAATGTTTGAAAGAATCGTGTTTTCACTCTCATTGTTTCTACTGCTATTCGATTTTAAAAATTGGGATAAAACATTGCTTTTATGCTATTTTACTGCCAGACAATTGCAAACCAAAATCAATGCCGTCTAAAGCTGATTACATAAATCACTGCCGGTCTATGCGGACCACGGATTTTCAAATTAAAACTGGTTGAATTCATATTAAGAACGAATAATGAATATATACATTATCTGTGTTTTATTTGGTCTAAAACTGGATAAATCATGCCATTTGTGAATTGTCTAAACACACGTTCACTCTTAGGCCTTTAAAAGTAGTCCCAAAAATTCTCAACCCGCGGGTCTCAACGGAAACATCTCATGTTTCCGTTGCCTCATTGTCTGATAATTCTGGCAAAAACAGTATGGGAATTCACTTGCTTTCTCTTAATTTTTAATTATTATTGATGATCCAACTAAAGATCTTACGTGTTCCAATAATAACATGGGTGCTTATTCTTGGGATTCTAAATAGGTACTGGAATGATGTTGCTGTGAGAGTATGTTTTAAAAAAATGCATTTTGAGTTTCTAGGATTAACGCAATATAACTCTGCTTTTACTTGGTTTATTTTCTTTGTTCGACTGTCGCGTATTATTTTTTCACATATAACGGCTATCAACGCAAGAGACTCAACCAACGAACGAAACTTTTGAAGTTGCGGAAATATTTGCCTTTAGATTGTCTCATCCCTGATAATTATAGAGGAACGATCTACGTTGAAACAGCGTTGTGCCTAATCTTTATCTTGGCTCGGTTATCTTTGTGTACGTTACTATTACAATACCCAAAATTTTTCTAGTCTTCTTGCGAAAATTATGCGTGGCTTGCCTGTAGCGTTCTGAGGACTAAAAGCAAAAAAATCGGTTTTAAATTTTAACACTTCAATTTGTTATAATTAGTTTTTAATTGGCACAATAAAACATTGCTGACTCGAAAAAAAGCGAACTTAAAAACATGTTTCTCTCACATACTTTCAAGCACATAACACCATGGCTGTGGTTGCTATCAGAGTTGTACCGCTGACATGTTTATAATAAATACACATCTGGCTTGAAATATTTCAAAAGCTGGGCCCTTCTGTTCGTCCAACGAGTCAAAAATAGCAGAAGCTGGCACAGTTGTCACTATAAAATGCACGTTAAGCCGTTTAGTCAATTAATCTCGAAAAGCATTCTTCCAGAATTTTTTTAAGCATTTAGTTTTAACAGTTTTCAAGTGGTGTGCGCCTAAAATGTGTAGCTATTGTTTTTTTGCTGTGAGTTATGTTTATCTCAATAATGGCTGCATGAATGGGTCATGCAGAGAATAAAGTGCATTTAGGAATTTGACGTTCTTTTGTTATAGATAGTTCTTCACCTATAACCTCGTTCATTGCACTGAAGAAAAAAAAAACGAAATAATCACGGGGTGCTTGGCAGATGTTACATTCAGGAAGGAAACTTTCTTTTACATATTTGACGAAATACTGCACTACATCGGCGCGTTCATTGAACTCGAATATCGCATGCAATCATATTCTTGGACATTAACGACTCTGAATTAAAAGCAATTTCATGTCCAATCTATTTCTTAAGCCCTAAGTGTATTAAATTGGTCCCTGCGGGGAACGACAGCCCCAACAATGGTATGTTAAGTAGCCAGCTCATGGTGTAATAAGTTAATCAAGCCAATGTACGAATGTACACAGTAAAGTACCCGCATGTTGAGTATTTGGCTGCTTTTACTCATGTTCTGTAATCAAACCAATATGTATTGCGCTGGAAATTAGCTTTGGGAAATGCAGTTTTTCAAATTTATGTGCCGGTCTTAGCTTTGAATCTACATAATCTTCCTGAAAAAGTGGATGCTCAACTTCGTTTTATTTCAACCAATCGGGCGTTTATGTTGTAATTTAGTACGTTGCAACTGGTGCAAAACATCGACAAAAAATGTTTAAATAACATGATTTTATACCTAGTCGTAAATAGAGCTTTTTGAGTATTTGCTGAGAAAACCGGAAGGTGAGTGTAATAATTTAATAAAGCATCTTATCTGCTGCAAAACCGGTCTTCTTGGTAAAACTCGATTTCCTGACATGCTTTTTGCGTAATTCAGCTATTGACAACGGTTTTACGTGGAATTTTAATTAATCAACAATTAAGGAAATCAATAGTTCATTTGATTGCAAATTTTCGTAGAATTTCCTGGGCCATGAATCTTTGAATGTGGACGAACGATTCAATCGTTTCCTTGAAAATCATTTGTCAAATAAAAAAGCTGATTTATTGATTAAGTTAATGTTTTGTGATTATTATGTGCAACAGTTATAGTTAATTCGAAATAGCCGATTTCCACTAAAAGTAGGTATGCCAATAAACCACAAGAACACCACTTTTACGTTTCATAAGTCTCTCATAATAAGAAAATTCATCCGTAATCCCCGAAGAATCTGATTTTTTTTGCAGTTAGCTCGCCAGTTTACGTGGCTTTTTTCGAGAGACCCTGTAAGTTGTACACAAATGCAATATTAAATGATTTAGCCTTCACTATACAGTTCAAAAGACAGAATGTCATTAAACGCAATTTTTCATGAACCTAAGCTTTATTAAGCTACAAATCATTCGAGTACAGTTCTATCCAAACATATAAAATGTGGAAGAACAATGCCAACTGAACAAATATCCGACCGCATAAAAATAAAAGCTGTATAAGCGTTTATTTATCAAGCTAATAATAGTGTAGAAGCTTTTGTATTTTCTATCAACGGTCATAAATTTGAAATGAAGCAGACACATGCGGGGTTCGATGGTTTTGTGATTTTATGAACTGTAGGAATACATCGGACAGTATTGTCAAAAGTTTTTCGGTTCGGAGGCAAAATCCGCAATAATAAGGATTCTACAACAGTTTTATGTTCCTAAACGCTTGATTAGAATAAACCGCTCTGTTTCGTTTTATGGATTCTCCTTCCAAAATGACTCAAGCAAATGATCAATTTACTTTCAACCCCTCGCAACATGAAGCCCTGGTCGTATTTCGGTCAAAAGCAGACTTTAGGCACCCAATTTGGTAGCTGCCAGTTAGGGAGCAAAGGAAAACAACACCACCCTTTTGTATAAATGCAATATTCCCGTATTTTGAGGGTAGTAGGTCATTGTCTCGTACGATTTAGTGAGGGTGGGTAAAAGATATGCTGGTAATATGCAGCTGGCCCAGACGAACGCCACATAGTACGCTTTAAGAGGAATAAGTACTTCAAGTCCGCGCAATAAAATACAATTTTTCGCTTCATCGCACTAATTAAACATGGCGTTGATTTTCTCAGAATGCATAAACTGTAATGGCAATTATTAACTTATGCGCTCGGAGTAATTAGTAAAATGTTCACGGCCGCTTAACGATTTACTCTCAGCGTAATGCAGTTATTATTTATCGTGTACAAACCAAAAAAGTACCCAACACGCTTTGTTACCGCTTTAAAGCTTGTATGCGGCCATTTTGCTCATACACTTAAATTTTGCGAGGTTCAATTAGTTCGTATGTAGGTTAAACTATCTTGTTTCAAGAGATAGAACGATTTGATCACTGATGCGCTGCGACGGTAATTTAAAAATGACCTCTCCGACCACGGATGTTGTAAATCCATGCAAGTTCAGGGACCGTGACTGTTCTCAGCAAAAAAAACGAGCACATTTAAATTCCAATTTGAATTCGTGTAGAAGAATAGGGTCTTTTTTATTACAAAAGGGTTTGCTGGCGAAAGTATAACAGTAATTTTTAATGCACGTAATTGCCTTTGTATAAACTAAATTGATTAATTAATAACATTGTAAGTTGTTCTTAAAATGTACGTGTTGTTATATCTAGAACATTTTCCTCAAGCTAGTCATCACTTTCAGCAGCGCAGTTGCGGTGCAGTATTAATGGATTTTGTTGACATACTTAGTTTTATACGCTTTTGACCGCATTGAAGTTTCTTGTAAATTATATTTTAATTGTTGTTTGAGTGTTATTGAAAATATAATTTTCGTTCCTATTTCCTATCCGTGTGGTTATCACTTTATTTGTAGATTTTCTCTGATAGTTCCCTTTTTTCGTTTGTTTGTTAAAAAAGTTCACAGCATTCAATCCAATCAAATTACGCTTTAAGTTCGTGAATTTTACTATAAATTACTATGTTTAAATCACACAGTTAAGGATGAAATTCTTTGATATTTGAACTTCCCATTATTAAACTTTCCTTCTGATGGTGTTGCCTGCTAGCAACATTAACAGAACGCAGATTTGCGAAGATCACGAGTTCTAGTAATATACTTTATATTTCGTCATTTTCCAAATATTTGCGGATAATACTGGGACTGAATGAAAATTGCCGATAATGTTCATGAAAGCTTGTCATTCATATAATTCGTATAAATACAAGCTTAAATCAACATTAACTGAATAATTTTTTGCACTTTGTAACTACAATTAAAACGTATAGAAATAGTGGATTTCTCGAATAGCTATAAATTGTTTTGGTTTGACAAACATATATTTTCGTGGAATTCTACCATTGTGTGCTGTTGTAGCAACAGTGAAATATTCTATTCGATTTGTATTTTTAATACATGTCAAATAATCAAGGGAATACTTTTTCCTTCTTAAAACCCGCTTTTTGGTTGTTCAAGCTGCCTTTTTTGTTAACTGAAGAGTTTCTGAAGTATGTGAGATGCAGCGTATGTACATCCTTTAACTGTGCTGGTTCTGGATTGTCAAACGTTTTTTTCAATCTTATGTAAAGGGGTTATCAAAAGCATTGACTCTTACTGCGAGACGAGGGAGAATTAGCTTCACCATTGCCCAAAAGTTTGCAATACATATTGCACACAATTTGTAACCATTTTCATGTAACAAATAACACTTTAAAACTATGTGTTTAAATGGCTGAATTTACTGACGAATTATTACATTACTCTGTTGCATTTTTAATGATTTTTTCAACTTCAACAAATGAACAAGCTTTTACACCGATCATTAGAAAATGAAGACAACTGACTTTCCAAACAAAAAAGTGAAACTAATACACGTTATTAATAATTTGTACCTTAAAAAAGAAATGTTCACATTACCAATGAGGGTGGACTCTTTTATAGCTGGTTACCTCGTAAAAAATTGGCCCTCGGCGGCCAAAAATCTGCACCTGGGCCAAAGATTAGCAAAGAGAGAAAAAGGGTCTTTGCTTGAAGCACCCACTAAATGCCACTATTGGTTATTGAAACAGAAAATATTCTTAGACCCTTTATCAAGATGGATTCGGTTTGACCTGCTTGTGCAGGGCATAAATGGACAGAGTGATAAACGAGGTATTGTTTGGTGGCTGCATTCCAACTTTGCAGTAACAGTAAAGATGAGTTAACGGTGGTCGATTTTAAGCACTGAAATAGACACACAGATTGAAGGAGAAGGAAATTAATTGAAAAACACACAAGCTGAGATAACCGGCATAGATTAGATGCACTTTCAGCCGAAGTACTAACAGATGCTGATAGAATGACCAAAATTTAAGTAGCTTGAAAAAAATTATGAAGATTCTGGCTCCAGTTAAACTGAGCTGCGACCACACTTTCGTTAACAACGCAAAGCGTTTTCTTAAAGCGAGTATCTAACTTTTAAAACTTAAAAGAGAAACTTGTGTTACTTACAACTCGAGTCCATTTTAAGAACGAAAGTTTGTGCTCACGTCAATTTTTTGCGTACATACAGCTTTGTATTTTCATAAGAACAACAATTTAACGAAAACAATCCAACCAAATGCTCAGTTTTGAAAATTATGCTTCCACGAATCGAATTTCATAATTTTCAGTGTAAGACACTACAGATGCTTGCAGCAGGTATGGTGGTAATCTAAGTAGTTACTGGCGCGCTTAATAAAAAAAGTTCCGACGAAAAGTAATTGAATTTGTTCGAAAGAACTGGAAGCAACAAATAACAACACGGTTTTCAGATTTATAAATGAAACCTTAAACTTGTTTTTTCCTTCAAAAATATTCTTTATACTTTATATATTACATATTACAAAATTTTACAATGGAACATTTGATTAATCATTTAGTAATTTCGGGTTTGAAATTGCACTTGTGTGTTTCTCGGTTTTATTGAGAGTAAACAAACTATGGTTTTATGCGAAATATGCTTAAGTTTTTCGAAGTAATTGAAATAAATCTATTTAAGAAAACTTCGTTCATTAATTGCATTACATTAAATTTCATTTAATACATTTAAAAAGATAATTTTTACCCCACAGAAAGAATGTGGTGCATTTTTAATGCTTTTTTTTGCAAGAAACCAATTTGACTTTAAGCGCTCTTTTCCACAATTTTAGTGCTTTTTAATGCGGACTATACTTATTACTGTATAACATTTACGACACGTTAGAGAGTTATTGGGCGCTCAATAAGGCAAGCAGTAATAAAGTTAGTGGTATTTTACACTTATATTTACACACATTTAGGACACATACGCCGGCGCAATTGAGTCCAAATTTAAAAAATAAGGGATCCCTTAATAACGATAGTGCTTGGCGCTAATTATGTAGCGATACTGTACAGCTTTATTTCTACAAACTGGCAGTTGACCTTTCGAACGTCCACTTGCAGGTTATTTCATTGTATTCTATTTCCATTCACACGTTTTTTCTTTTTTTGAATATGACCCAAAATAAAAAATACCCGGTTAAGGTTCACTTAAGGATGACCGTACCCTACATCTTGCCATTATAAATGAAAAAAACTGACACTGAAACATTTTGTTCTTAATTGAAGTTTGGCGCAAAAATGTAAAAGTAGACCAAATTAGGTTTTTAGGACCAAATATTGAAAGCAGTGAACTAGACATTCAAATAACTATTATGTCTTTAAAGAAATAAAGCTAATAGGGATTAACATTATTACTGCAAGACAGTATTTATAATTTCCAATAATTCTATTGGAGTTAAGATTCCGTATTTTTCCCCATTTTTGACATATACATTTTTGGGATTAAACCTGATCTCCTGTAGTTTTAAATAGTACAGGAACACTGTGAACGTGCAACGAAATTAAAACAAGTTTAAGTGCAGCTATTAGAGCTGTCAGTCGCTAGTAGAGCAAATTTTCACCCCCGTTAATGCTGTATTTCCACATTAGGGTGTGGCCCCAAAGCAAAATGCATTATTTAATTGCAACTGTGCACATGCACTCATCCAGCCGAGCCACGTGGCCGACGACCCCTCGAAAAATAATATTTACAGGGTGTGATGTGCCGATTAGATTATTCGGATCGAGTTCGTTACCTCTTTGTACGACGAGCCCATGAATTTCACCGAATGTTGCACCCCCGCTTACAGGCGTCTAGAACTCACCCCCTGTTGCCAGGACAACGGTCGATCCCTTTTCCTTTCCCCCTTCGTCTCTTGTATTCTGTACTCGGGTTTGTGCATATTGGATATTCGACTTTTGCTGCGATGTCAAGTTTTCGCGTTTTACGAAAAATCTCCCTCCTCTAGTTTGGTTGTACATGAAACACCCACAAATTTTACAGTTAGTTTCAAGAAGGATTGCGATTAATTTTAACAATTAATTTGTTGTATAGTTTTTTAGGTCTGTTCGATAAATAATTCTTTAGTAATATCTGGTCGATATTTCTGTTATAGTAGACTGGGTGGGAATCGGACATGCTTGATAATTGCAGAAAATTTAACATCCCCTTTACCATAGAAGGGCATTGCTTGATATCATTTGAAGTTTAGCAAGGGATTATTGGTATAGTCACTACTTCACAACCTATTTGAACTACTAAATCGGGTATGGGTCCGTTTTAAATTAAATGTTCAATTCATCTCCCTTAATGCACTTACAAAGATGAATTCGCCATAAAAAGTTCAATTGAACCCTACCCATTAGTTCCCCGATCTTGCTTTAAATATCCTGAATTTTTAATTATCCTGTAAACAATGTAGACAATTTATAGACAAATAAAAAAAATTGTAGTTAAAAGAATGACGAGAAAGCGTGAAGTAAATTATAGTCCAAACAGAACTTGAATGGTTTACTTTGGCCGATTCGAACTGTTGATGAAGAACCGTCTGTCGAATCGTTTCCTTATCAACTGTCTTGATTTGCTTGTGTATCTCGCTTTTCTGCTTAACCTTTCGTCGTAATTATTTTTTGCTTGTTTCTAGTCATGACTCGAACTGGTCGCATAATTGTGTCGAAAATATATTTCTAATAGTCGAAAAATAGACAAGAACAGTCCCTTAAACCCATAAATTGCATCGATAAGAAAGAAAAAGGCACCAGAGAAGCGAGGCTTATTTTCGGCAATTTGCATTTTTCTCGAGAGTGAATGCCTTTTTGTAAAAATATAATGGAAACTGCTAATAGGGATGATAGAGCCATTAACCACCCTCTGTAGGAATGAGTCGGAATTTTCGTAACTTAAACATTACAAGCCCTCGGTCAAAGTAACAAAAAATAGTTATTGAGACAGTTTGGCATAAAATTCGGGAAAGCAAGCAGCACCCCAGCCGAAAGTTCCTAATTAATATGCTTTGATCTAGCAAATACTTGATATTGAAAATTTATACAGAGTGCTTTGGGCCAAAATACTCAGTCACCAGATACGAATTGTTTTATGTTGTGCTGTGAAATCGAGCAGTTTTTAATAAATTGTACAATACCTATATTGCGAAATGTGGAAATTATTGCGGATTGTGAACATTTTCTAGAAATTTTTGGGGTTATTTAGTTTGCCGCAATTGTCGCTAAACTGACACTGGTAGGTTATTTTTTCTTTTTATTGTGTTTCAGATGTTGAAAATCTGAGTTGTATCTGTAAATTTAGCAAATTAATAAAGAAATCTAGTCGCTTTTTTCAAGGCGTAACAAAAAAAAATACTCTTGGCTCATGAGCCACACCGTTACCAACAGAACTAAAGCATTAAAATGTATGTTGATTTTAGTGAAACTGCACCAATTTATTGTGAGAACACCATCCAAGTGGAAAGTCGATATAACTCGCTCACTTTATTGACCAATAAATCGGATAAAAAGTTCCTATTAATGCAGCTGCAGAAATAAACTTTGTTTATGATAGACAGGACGTCAAAAGTTCATTTAGAAACCTAATTAATTTTAAATGTTATAAAAACAGTTGTTGATATTTTAAGCAAATTTTCCCAACACGCATTGCCGCATGATTGAAAGTCATTTTTGCAACAAAAATTAAGTAAATTGAGCTACGAATGGCTTCCGTGCTGCCAATGATTGCTATTAAATAGACGGAAAATGGAAGGTTTTTTCAAAAACGATCTTTAATTTTTGAAATTCTTCCATTATTTTGCTAAAATAAGATTACGTTAAAAGCTTACCGAAAATTGCGTTATTCTCGATGAGGAAAATTTGTCGAAAAATCTCAATAATTATTTTTTTCTACTACTATTCTCAATATGGAAAATGCCAAGTAGTCTTGTATTTTCATACATTTGTATATATTTTTTAAAATGTTCATTATAGTCTAGAACTGTAACGAAATTGAAGTTGATATTTTTGATCCAAATCGTTGAAGCAGTTTTAATATTTTGTTACTTAAGTCCTCCGCTTTTTGTTGACATTAAATTGTTTTTCAGTCAAGTTGAAATTGAAGAAATTAAAAGAAAAGTTACTTTTATTGCAAGAGAAACCTTAGTTATGACCTGCTAAATTTCGTTAGAATGCAATATATTATTTTTCAAATAGTAAAACAACTTATTTTCTGAATTAACTTTTATCGCCTTTTCGGGCCTACTTTTATAGGAACTTTTATACTTTTCTTAAATACTTTTTTTTTAACTTGATGCAGTAGACCATGTTGAAGAACGTGCATCTGCTCCTGAAACGCCCTGTATAGAGAAATATTTCGTTATTTCAACCGTCTTGGTTGTCTTAACCAACTCAATTCACATTTTGTACAACGTATAACATTCGAAAAACAAGGAACAAGTATCTGAACTAGTTAATTATTTAAGCTATCTGAGCCTCAAAGAAGCTACTGGAATATTTACACTCGTCAACTCCAAGCAGCACCATCAGTTATACTATTTTCAGAGCAGACGGTTTACCATTAAACTTTACTCCGAAGTGAGATATCTTCCATATGTCGAACACATTCGAGCAATTATTAACCGGTAGTTATCGGTGTCAAAAGATGAGGATGTTTGCATTACCTGATTGCCCGGATAGTTAACACAGATTACTGCCTTCGTTTTAGTGTTTTTCTAATTAAACTCGATAATAGGGTCGTTGTGGTCGCGCTTTACTACGTTCGATTTACTAATCTTTTACTGCGAAAACGAAATGTTTTATTAAGGAAGGCTTGCATGTATTTTCGTATCAACTACCATAAACTGTCAAGCCATAAAAAATGAATTTTGTTTAATTTCAGAATGTGGACCATAAGATGAAGTTCAGGTCCAAGAAAGGACTTTTACCCTTTGTGGAATTGAATGGTGAAGAAATCGCCGACAGTGCTCTCATTATCAAGGAACTTAGTCAGAAATACAACCAAGACTTAGACGCGGGATTAACTGCGGATCAGCGCAACTTGGCTCATGCCATCATCAGTATGATAGAGAATCATCTTGCTTGGGTCGTCATGTGGTAAGTAAACTTTAAATCACGTATTCTAGCCTTAAATATTAATATATAATTATTGTTCAGGTGGCGTTCCAAATATCCTGATAGCGTACTGAAGGCATATAAAGTCAATCTTCAACGCGCTCTTGGCTCCAGAGTACCAAATGGGATTCTGAACATATTTTTCAAATTTTCCTACGCTAGAAAGGTAAAGGGAACAGTCAATCGTGCTTTAAGTTCTAACTGCATGCAAATTAGTGGTCAAATGTTTTAGTAAACAGGTTTACGGCTACAGAACTACTACTATCCTGTAGAGTAGTTTATTCTTTTCGTGACAACTTGCAGAGGTACTAACGTAGATTTTTCACTACTATTGTGCACTTCTCTACCAAATACTACTCAAAACATCTACTTTTAACATCTGCACTTTAAAACCAATCATTACCATCATTTCTTGAGTTCATTTGACTATAATTTAGTAGTTATTTACACGATTATTTCGAACGTTCTGTTCACCCATTAACGCATGTTCCCTTTCAGTGTTTTGTGTTCTTACCATCGGTTTATCTTAATATTGACAATTTAGTGGTTCCAGGGAACTAAAAAAGCTAAAGCTCATGGCATCGGAGTGCACACTCCCGAGGAAATCATCAAGTTCGGACAAGAAGATCTGAAAGTCTTGTCAGATATGTTGGCTGACAAGCCCTTCTTCTTTGGCGATGAACCCACCACTGTAAGTAATTAGTTCGACTTTTTTATTTGGGTTTCAGCTTGAAATTGAGTTAAGGATCAGTTTATTTTGTTCTCATTGCGGTCAGGCTTGCCTAATAAATTACTTAAAACTCGTAACTAACAAAACTGTAGAGAATCAAGCACTGAAAATAATTTTAAGTTGATTATAATTTGCGTAATTCTAACTCATCTGGTACCTCTTCTTAGCTGGACGTAGTCGTATTCGCACATTTAGCTCAAATCTACTTTGTCGACAAAGAGGTGGAGTGGGAATTGCGCGACTACATGACTGAATCATGTCCCAACCTTGTCGGGCACGTGAACAGGATCAAGGAGCGCTGTTTTGCTGATTGGGATGATATTTGCAGGTACATTTCCGCACTTGATTGTGTTTACTTTAATATTGAAAAATTGTGAAACCGAATCCGGTTTCTAAAAATGACTTTTTGTTTGATCAACATAATACTATTTATAGTACTCTGGACTTGAACTCGCATCTCCCAAAACCCGTCCCTGAGACAAAAGACGATAAGGAAGCCGCGAAGGATGAGAAGGAAAGCGACAAGGAAAAGGAACCAGAAGATAAGGACATTGAGAAAGAGAAGGTAATACATTTATTAGCTAACAAAAAACATGCTAGCAGTCACAAGATTCCAAGTTGGCCGATGATTTTTCAATCATACATTAATTTCAGGAGGAAGCGCAAGAAAAAGATAAGGCAGCGAATAAGGAGTCAGAAGAAAATAAAGAAAAGGAGGCTGCAAAATAAACAGATAGTCATGTGTTTGGCCGTTAAAACGGCGAGTAAATTTCATTTAACACCCATACTCTTCACTTCTCATCATCTCTATATTATTAGTGTATAATTTTTTCCGTTTTATAATTGCCTGGTTCATGTGCAACATTTAGTTTGTAAGTGTATGAATCTATTTTTTTATATTCAAGACAACTTGATGCAAGCGAATATTTAAGCGATTTTTTCTATCCAACAATTCATTCAATCATTGTGTCAATCTAATTTTGACTCGTCTAAGTAATTAAGTTTAGAGTGCCATTCATGTGCAACAGATTCAGATTAATTGACGATGATATTCACATTTTCAATTAATCTGAATCTGTATAATAAATTTAAAATCATTCATTGTATGAACTACATTTTTCTTTTTCCTTTTCTCTCTGGAATTTAATTTCAGCTTTTCAAATATTGAATATAATGGACAATTTTTAATACAAATTTTATATTAATTGCTAGTTACGCATTATAACTATTATTGTTTGTATAAATATTTTAGCTAGGTTTTTAAATATAAACATGTATGTCTGGCGACGGCTTCTTTGAACACGTGGAACCTTACAGTTTCAAGTATGGCAGGTTCTTCTTGATCTAATAAGAATCTTCAACACTTGCATAGTAATATTTTTGAGAAAGCCAACCAAATTAAGGTAGTAATATTCATCGGTGGCAGGTAGCGAAGTTCGTTCAAGCTCAGATGCAGCTTGAAAGTAAATCGAATTTTGTGGTATGTAATAGTTTAAGGAAATAAATGGAAAGAATTTCCCGCATTTTAAACCCCCCAGCCGTCACTGATCAATCCTTTAGTAAAGCGTGTGTTTTCAGGGGCTGACTTATAATAAATTTAACCCTATTCGCAAACGTTACATTTTCAGTTTGAGGTAACTAACGATACTTCAAGCGTTACTTTCTTAAACAATTTCTATGCGAGTTTACATGTTAGTGCAGTCTTTTAATATATGTACGAAATATTAATGTATCGTAGTAAGTAATGATAGGTAGTGCATTTATTCATTGATTATATCCATTCCACGTTTTCTAACATAGCATTTCATAAAATCTACTTTGAGAGCGATGTTGTGTGGGCAGTGTGTAAGTAATAAAAATGTTCTAAACTGCGATGCCATCCACTCGTTTATAATACATTACGATAAGACAAAGTCATTTAGGGTAAACAATTTTTGGTCTTTACTGCTGACTAACATCACGTTGATCAATAAGTAACGAGCTGTAGATTTGATCTAGCCCTCAAGTTTTCTAAATTAAGATAGAAAGTAATGAAAAAGACCAACTGAGCAAAAATAAATTAAAAAGCGCACACCATTTTTCGAAAAAAAATGACAAAAAATTGAATATTTAGCACACTCCCACTGACTGACAACCAAAACATAAGTAGTGTCTCAAATTGACTCAAGCCTTTGTAATCAATGTAGTATTTTGTATTTTTTTAAGGCCACTTAATTCTTAAACTACGCTGTGTGAAATTGTTGGACCATTTCAAAATTAGTTGAAGCTTTGTACGTCTCATATGTATTTAATTTGGTTGGTCATAAAGCAAAAAACGATAATAAACACTTTTATCTGTCATTTTGTATCAGAATGTTAGATAACAGTGACGAAATGGCATTAGAAAAATCGCTAGCTATTAAGCTACAAGATACTGATGCCGATTAAAGCGAACACGATATCTGGCAAATCAAATTAAACAACTGCAAAGTAAATGATGAATAATTCAAATTACTAACATTAAGTATTTTTTACAATTAGCCTTAGTTAAAAATAGGTTCGACTTTCAAAACTGTGTTGTATGCTGTACGCTATATTTTAAATAAATAAGTTCATATTTTAAGTTTTAAACTGGGTTTTATTGTCACTTGTGTCTTCCAAAGTAATACCGACTTTTCAAAGATCCTTTTAAATCAGATGAATTTTGCATATCACTGGTTTTAAAGATTTTTTGCCTGGTACAAAATAATAATTTATCTTTATTTTTCTATAAATATGTTGAGTATATTTTAATCAGAGAAAATAAATTGGTCAAACTTGCAATTTTGCATAAACTTACGGAAATTCATGGAACAATCGCGAATATACAGAGTATTGCCTAAAGAATCTAATTTTAGATTCCATGATGAGATGATTGGTCAGTTTTAGTGGTTCATAGAAATATGTTTTATTATTTCATTCTGCTGAGATGATTTTGAAATATGTAAATTTTTCAGCGATTCGTGCTACGAAACAATTAAGAATTGGGAAAATAAGTGCGAACATCAATAAAAGACACGTTAGTCGTTTTAGGCCAAATTGCAACGTGTTACGCCCGCTAACCTTCCAATAAAATTGCAAATTCTAAAGTAAAAAGTTTGAATTCAATTAATCGTCAATCGAACAATAGCCAATAAACAAAGAAAAAAGGATTTTTACTACGCACAATTGCATCAAGAATTGAACAGCAGGAGATAAAAATTTTATAGAATATTTTTTGTTGAGACATTTTTTGGGATAGCGTGATACATAAAATTTTCTTGTTTTTGAAAAAGGCCTTTTACGCGACATTTTACGACAAAGTTTCCTAGATTGGTTATTTTTTCAAGACCTGGGCAACTCAGTGAATTTAGGMGTTGGYGCAGTGCTACGCAGATGGCTTGGTGCGCCAACCCAACACACCGGCGCAGTAACTCGAAACACACAGTTTCGTTGCTGGGATAATGTTGATGACTTTTCACTTGATTTTTAGATTTATTTCACGGGCTATTTAGCAAAAATATTATTAACAGCTCTTCAAAATTTCAGAATTTCCAGTTTTAGCAAACTACTTACTCTTTTTTCTAAAGATTCGAAAGAATTTTGCGAAAAATTATGAAATACATTTTATTAGAA
>NW_026018611.1:7796358-7830226 GCF_020466585.1 Dendroctonus ponderosae
AAGATCAAAGTGTATTTTTTTAAATAGAACTACCCATTTTTCATTAGCTCATGGAATGCAGCTTGAAACGCTGCATATGCACCGTAAATTGTTTTTGTCTTACTTGCGACATTGGCAGATTATCGCCATTTAAGTAAATTTTTTCTTAAAAACATGGTATCTAAAAATTAATTGTAGAAGCAAAAAAAGCTGTTAAAGAGTACGTCTTTCCAATCACCACAGATCCGTTAAGAGTTCTATTGAACCAAAATATCAATACACTGTACAGGGTGTTAACAATGTGGACTTCAATCTAAAACTTTTTAACGCAATTCAAATGGAAGTACCTGTATATAATTATACCTGTATAATTAATTAGATAGACAATTTACAAAGTTACAAATTTGCATTTACACTTTAAGCTGTGAAATCAACCGTTTTCAAATTATAATTTCCTTTATTTAAAAATTTCAAAAAGTTGCTACATTTTGTAAGGTGGCTTTGGAATCCAATAAATAAGTGTCTATCGCACTAAAAAACCACCCTGTATGTACTAAACTTAAAATAATAAAATCATCAAATTTTATTGGCTATTATTAGCAATCTCAATATTCAAAAGGATGTCTGTTAGGTGCAATAAATCGGTCGTTTTTTGAGCCAATTTACAAACTTTATGTTGTTTATTGCGTCACTCGTATTAGGTCTTATTCTAAAACTTTTCTTAAGTATAAATACTTTAAAATYAGGGCCGKAATTACAGTTATTGATGATCCRTCTCATATTGCAAGGGGGTTATTTCTCTTTAGAAATAGCTCGGAAAAGTTACCCATGCAACAAAGATTGGCGAAATGTCCACCCTGTATAGAAAAYTAACGATCCAAATTCAAGTTTGAGTGATAAGATCTTTTAGCCAATTAATTCCAACAGCATGGCGAAATATGTATATTTTTTTAATGTCGGTTATTTACATATTGTACTTAGAATGGTCGCTTGAAGTAAATAAAGCGAGTTGGATTATTTGACAAATCTTCGAAACAAATGTTAACGTTTTAATGTTGCATAAAACTATACGTGTATAAAATACATGAAAGTGAAAGAGTTGATAAAAGTCGCAAAAACAAGTAGTTATAAACATTCAAAAGAAGACTACACCTTGAAAATCGATTTTTTTTAAATTAAAATTATGAAATAAAATGTCGATTTAAATTCTCACTTTTCCAGTTTTCGAGAGATTTACCTCAAGTTGCCACTGCTAATAATAGTATTTAATTTCAGATCACATTTGAACATAATCAGATATTGATTATCAGTGCGTGTTATTTTATACATTTATATATGTGGAAAGAGACACATTTCTGGGGATGTCCTAATGCAAAATGTTTCTAATAATTTTTCCTGCTCTCATTTTGCTGAGTCTAAATGTAATAGCTCGGTTTACGAGTTGAAGTACGGGTTTTGAATTGAGCACTAGAAAAAAACAATTTCTCTGTATAAAATATATAAATATATAAACTAAAAGAGATAAAGTTACTAATAAAAGAGCCAAAACAAATTGTTTTATCATTTAGTCCGGTGCGAGCGGAAATAAGATCTGCTATGTATAAAGCCCGTATAAGACAAAAAAATTTAAAGCAACCAGATTAAACGAACTTAAATCGTAAACAGAATAATTTGCAGATCTATAAATGACGTTTATATCTGCATAATTACCCAATCGAAGTGAATTAATCATCATCACAGCGTGCTGGCAGGGTGAAAAATACCATTTAAAAACCGTATCAAACCATGAATCCATCAAAAACTTTTCTACCTCAAAATATCAAACTGTTGTTTAATGAAATGTGATGATTTTTCTGGCTTCCTCGGTAGCATTAAATTACCATCAAAAGTTATACGTAGGTATCACATTCGCATAATTTGTTAAGCATCATATTTTACAATTTGCCTGCATTAGTATACCTATTTCTGAAACAGATGCAATTCCCCGAACTAACGACCCTCGGCCGTATTTGCATGAGAAGTTATACGTAAGCAATTTATAGTTAAAAAGGTAGATAGGGGACTGATACACACAATACACAATTTAAATTGCCAATCCTACTCTGAAACGGTTGAAACGGAGGAATTATTGTGGATTTACATGCACAACCGATTTAATATGGACGCAAAATATTATTTTAAGGGTTTCAATTGGGAGTTAAGCTTAAGCACCTAAGTGGTTTTCCAATTTAGCTTATTATTTATTACTTAAAAATATTATTTATTAATAGTTGAAACAGCTGCAAGTTCCCTGCTTTTCAGCTAAACCATGAAAAAACATTTACAATATAGATATAAAAAAGATATTAATAAGCGTAATATATTCGTGTATATTTTGTTGCCGCTTAGGTAATCAAATTTTTTTTAAATTTTTTTAGAAGTTCAGTTTTCTTTAGAAAATTTATATTCACCGATAGACCAATCCCATCTTGCAATAGGTAGATGGTCAAAATTACGTTCATTCAAACTAAATTCATTTTTTTAATTTGTACTCGGTGATATGCGTTGGTCTCCGTTTATTATAAGTTCTAAAATAAGCTTATTTTAGTTTAGGGTTCACTTCATCAGCATCCTTTATCCTACATCAGTTTGTCATTTGATTATTAACGAATGAATGGATTTATTTCAGGCCAACGGGTTATTGTCGCATAGCTTTAACAATATATTTTGCAAAATCACATTTAGTTCCAGTGAAGGAATAGATTTAATTAGCATTTAGATAAATGCCATCAAAAACCGGATTTGCGCTTTGTATACTTTTTTCAAACGGTTGCTGGCGATTCTTTACGACTTCTGTTAATTATCAGATGAAAGACTTCTACTTTTGTTGGCTGCTAATTGTCCTGATATGATCCGATTCTCTGACGTGCTGAATGCAAATTAAAAAAACTTCTGAGAACAGCCATTTGTCTACTAAATTCCCCAAGGTTCAAATAATATATGACCATATTCTATTGTCAATTGAATAAAGTGAGCAGTGCTGGCGATAAAAACATGCTAATTCCATCAGGCTTCATGTTCTAGTTGTGTGGAATTGAATAAAATATACTCGTTTTACGACTTTCCCCCATAAATTTTCGACTACACCCAAAATTAGCCTATATTCCCGTATACTATTTGCGTTTGAATCATTTGAATCATAAATTAAGTTAAGTTTAGATCCGAGCGTGGATGGACCAGTGAAAATGAATGGGTTATCGTTAAACTCATTAAGCAGCAACTGGGTCAACTGTAAATAAAAATATCATTGCAAATCAAATTAAGTTGTGAGTGGATCAATAATACTGTTTTATTCATGTGAAGTACCTACTTGAAAATTGTTACTTTGGTAGTTCCATTGAAGAGAAACACATGTAAATAAAACGAAAGAATATTCTTAGTGTGTGGTTAAATCGCATGCACAATTTTTTTGTTCGCCGTTTCAATCTGCTCGATCCCACGGGATTAAAAGTGAAACAAACTCGCAACGTTCAGCTATTTAAAACTTCAATTGAATCCCATTCAGAGTGACGCCTCACTCTTAAAACGCAAACAAAGGGCTCATATTCTCCACCATCCTCTGGTCTTTTCAAACAGAATGATATTATGAATTGACAATGCTTCTCTGATTGCATAGGACACAATAGAAAGCAACAGCTAACAAACGCTCAGCTCTTTACTTTGTATCAGTTCCATATGCTTTAGTGTTGATGGGAAATTTAATGTTTAATCACAAAAATAAGAAGGAAAGTTCATATAAAAAACTACAATAATTTAATTGAATTAATGATTCAATCACCCTGTATATTTATACCCAATTGTAAATATTCACTGTCAGTTGAAAACTTACCTACATGAGAATTTTTGTTCAATAGTCTCTTGAATATGGGAATTTTTGCAGCTAAACTCCTCGAATGATTAACCACTAATAAAATCATCACTGTGTATATGTTTAGACTTGATTTAGAATTGAATTTACTTTTCTTTGTATTTTTTGAAAATCTGTCGTTATCGATGTAGTTGCTGAAATATTTTCATGTTTTCCTGTTTCTGTGTCAGGGTTCAAAGGTCAACTCCTTTAAATAATTATTAAAGGCAATTGAAATCTCGTGACTTTTAAACTTAAGTCCGAGTTATCCATTTAATCAGAGCACGTTTATTTTCGCTCAAGTTTGTGCCCAACAAAATGTTTTGGAGTTTGACCATTTTTGAATACTTATTCATAGGAAACCAACTTTTTGAAATACCGTTCAATTATTATTTGGTATCGTTTAAGTTTAAAATATCCAGTTGAATGGAATCACTTTAAGAGCCACTTTTGTCTTTCTATATCTGTCTGGTTTGTAGAAGACAACTGTCTGCTTTACAGAATTCCTCCAATAACGAAAATATTTTAAATATTTGAAAATGTTTAAAGCTTTACTGAATAATGTACCCTACTAAACTGAAATATGGGAATTTTTATTAAGTTATATTCATTCAAATTGAGACTTAAACTTCCACATCAACTTTGAAATTGTTTTTATGTAAACTTTCAGCAATATAAATTTTTTATACAAAATACAAATTTTCAAAAATGCGTCCTACCATTAGTTAAATGTCACGCCTTGCGGAAGCATGTAAATGTTGTTCGCACACGTGTTACATAATAAAGAGACATTACATCCGACAAGTTTAATAATATCCTGAAAACGGCATAGGTATAATACGGAGAGACCTAATCGAAAGCATAAATAATTCATTTCATTAAAGTTGTTTGATTTAACAAGGATTAGGTAACGTTAAAGTCAATGATCTCGCAAACATTTGTAACACTGGAACTAGAACTAATCTGTGATTGCCATAAAATAAGTGTCGTTACCGTCGTAGTTCGTTAACAATTTACCACAATTGATAGGGTCATAGAATTAAAAATACGTTAAACTCGCCACACATAACTATTTTTTTCTTGTTCGAAACCCATATATTATATTGCTTAAATGAGCTTTCAGAGTACGTTTCAACCCGAATGCACTTTTATTTGCTCTTGGTTTTATTTGATCTATTTTCAAACTTGTGTTACCTTCAATGCATCGGATGTTTACTTTGTATGAAATAAGATTACGGTGTGGGAACGTGATGCAAGTTAAATGATTTCTGTTGCAAATATCAATATCTAACATTGTTATAGTCTATATTTATTTCATACAAACAATCCATTTATACGTATCTGTATATAGGGGTAACTGGTGTTACTTTGAGAGTAAGTACTGGATTTTTTTTAAATCGAGTTCGATGTTCGCATGTATTTACTCCTGACGATGCACTTTGCTATTAAGCGATATTTGGAAATCGTTTACTAGTCATATGGTCAACTTAAGAGTGGACCCTAGACTTTCTAGACTAGAGATTCATAGACAACAAAAGACTGAATTTTCACAACATGACCCCCTGACTTGGAAGCTGGATCCGCCCCGAGAAAAACTATTAGTAAAACTACATTTCGAAAATCAACTTAAACTTGCAGGAAATGTATATTTGGAATAATCCCAATTCTWTCATTTTTTTTAAACGGGCATCGATTAAGTTTTGAGTTTTATAGAAACAAGCACTAAAACCAGCCATTATCTTATTTAAAGACGTAAAGACTATTTATTTAAATTCTGCAGTAAATTCGTACCAAATAACAATGTGTAGAAAGCCTTAAACATCAAGCAAGCGGTGATATAAAATTCAAACATTCTTGGAAACAATGAAAACCGATGTTGTGAAGTGAGGCTATAAGCATAGTTGGGCAATTCTGCAATACGTTGTGCAGTTTGTATTGAAATGAAGCTCATGTAATTTTAATGAGGAAAACATCATGCCGATCAAATCAATTGATGCCAAATGTACGATGTAGTGTTTTACGAGTACTTATGTCTGTTTTTGTGAGAAATATTTTTCCTCCACGTTTGATTCATCTTGTATATGTCCTTATTCAAAAATATTGGATTGATTAGAATTAGAATCTAGAAGAGTTTTGAAAGTTACCCAGATATTTTTCAAGAGTCTCATTAGAGAGAGAGGTAACGTATAAGAAAATTCAATTGAGGTACCAAAAACACCACCGACTGTTAACAGGCATTAACTTTTTTATACTCTTTTGTCTCAATTGACTGCATATACTTTATATCAAATGTCGCCTCGGAAAAATGATCAATATCATATTGTATAACTGGTCAATCAAGCAATTTTCTCAACCAACTTATAACAATTTGTTATCCTCTTTCAGACAGAAACAATTCGGGTTGTATTAAAGAAGGAACTAGATATGCCTATTATTGAAATGTCCGACGAAAATGCACGACTCGATGGGGGAGATGTCCTGTTCACGGGTAAGGTAAAAAGAATCACCATTATGCTCAATCATCATATCGAATGATTTCCACATAATCCGAATGAATGCAATGTTAATTCACTTACCATTTCAGGCAGAGAATTCTTTGTGGGAATTTCGTATTGGACGAATGAGGCAGGAGCTCGAGCCGTAGCAGCAGCTTTCCCAGAGTATCCTTGTACGCCGATAAAGGTAAAACCTGAAAATTTAGTTGTGACCAATTTAGGTGACACTTTTAAGGGCGAGGTAAAGGTAAGCGTGTACCTTGGAGTTGATTAGTACCAAGAAACGCACGCTTATCCACCGAATTACTATAATACTACTTACTAAGTACGTTTGATACCCCGATATCAATAAGTTTCGGCGGACACCAGATTTAACGCATAGAAAAAACCTTTCTTGAAATAAACAAACGTTTCAGCTAAATGAAATCCTGTTAAATAGTAGCACGCAATAAAAATTTTATGACATTCGTCATTCCACTTAAGTTAACGAACTTTGCAAGTCTTCACATTTTTGCATCAGATATCCGCACACGAATAAAGCTATTTTTACATGATCATTGCTATGATTAAATTTGCTACTTCATTACATGCGCACACTTATGCTAATAGAAGAATCGACAGCATTTGAACATCATCCGAATGTTTATATATTTCTTGTCTAGAAATAGACGTTCGTAGCTAATACCATCAACAAACACCTGAAAGTATTATTTGAAAAATTCATTACTAATCCAACAAAGTTTACTTGGATAACAGGTATTTAAGTTGACAGGTAATTTACACGCTGGCTTTTAGGTTCCCGAGCAAAAACATCTTAAATCATATATTACGATGGGTGGTCCAGATTTACTATGTGTGGGCGTTGGGAAGGAATCCCAAGAAGTTTTAAAACGCATGGAGCGAGAAGCTACTTTTAGCTACCAGACACTGACTCTACCAGAAGATGAAGCCGCAAATGTTTTGTTTTTGAATGGTACATTAGTTCATCGGACCCCAGAGGAAACACCTCTCTCTTTCAAGGTATTTTGGTATAAGGAGTAATAGATAAGAGAATTTTACTCAAATAGTATACAATTTTATTGACTAAAACATTGATAACTCGTTCTGAAAACTTCAGGAGATGTGAAATAAAGGTAAAGGATTCAAATGTTGAGACAGAAATAAATATAGTTGAACTTTGCGTTAAGCAATAATAACTATTTCTGATGTAGGTGTTAAAAGTGCAATTTTGATGCGCTCATGTGAAAGTGTTCAGGACGCGCGAAACCAGTTTTGCAATTCACAAAAGTGATTTAAAAGCACCTTTTTCAATGATTTAATCGATTTTTGACCATAAACGGACAAACCTGTTATTTCCATTTTTTCACTCAAAACGAGTTTTAACTAGTTTTTGAATTGAATTTTAGAATAATATTCGCCAAAGAACACTACAAATTAAGAAAATAGCGTCGGCTAATAAATAATATAAAAATCAAGTTTTTCTGGAACCAGTTCAAAACACTTATGCTTACAGTCGGTTTTGATGATAGCATCCTTTCAGTGCGGTTACGCATTACAAAGCTTTTGTCGACAATTCGATCACTTGTGAACATTTTCTGTGTGTGGGTAAAAGCGTAATTTTTTTCTTAATGTGAAGTATCTTTAATTCAAAACAAAATTTTGAGTGAACGTTTGGATGTAAAGTAAATAAATGGCATTGTGCTATCAGAACACAAAGTTGAGACAATTTAGTGTAATTTATTGTAGATTCTAACAAATTTTTTCACATTGCCATGTAGTTGTGCAAGCCACTGGCAAAACATGCATCTTTTGTAGGTAATAATCTACAAAATTTTGTTAAAACATCTCCAATGGTTTGAAGAATTTTATAATTTTGCATTTATTAAATTTCAACCCCTTAACGGCTATCCTCTGTACAAAAATACGGAAATTTTCAAGCGTAGCTTCAATTTTCGCAGGAACCACTATATAATTCTATATCTACTTTTGCCAATGTATTATCCACCGGGCATCATATTTTGTCTTTGATTTGCAATAGAAAATTATAAAACAAGCATTTTTTTAGTTTTTTTAATTACATTATATGAAGGAACGTTGCGATCCAGACATCAAACGACTCGCATCATAATATCGTAAAACTTTTAACACCGCCGCTGGTTTATATAATTTTTATCAGTAGCAGATAGTTTTTTGTTACTTAAATGTGTTAATTAGTTCCTTTAGTTGAAAATATGTCTTATTAGGTCTCTTTTCTATTCAAATAGTGTTTAAATGTCTTGCTTTGAAGGAAAAATATCTGAAAATCGAAGCTCCCGAGTACTTCTGAACTAAATTAAAAATTGCATTTCCTACACAAAAATTTATTTAACATTGCTAATTTGATTTCAGATATTTGGCGAGAAAATTGAGTATCCAAGACGTTCAACAAACTTTTCTCAATTATCAAAGCTCTCATCCGGACTATCTTCGAGCTGTTTACTTGTAAAACGGGCGAAACATATACGAAGCCTCTAAAATTCTACATTTGCTAACTTAAGATAGGGTGCTCCAGTCCTACCACCTTCCAAGTCTTCAATTGCTGTGACCTACCTTTTGTGTAATATAATGAGCATGTTTTATTGTGTAGGAAAACAGACCCAGAAAAAATTGCAAGGGCCAATAACAAGAGAAGAAAATTGGATTAGTCTTCGCAAATGTAAAATTATCCGATTGTTAAATGTTTTATGATAGGTATAGAACATCGCTCTACCATTGTAAATTCATTGATATTGTTGATACATAAGAATATATATTTATGTTTTGTTGATATGAAAAGCACATGATTATCTACGAGTTATTTGTAAACTTTTATGGTATAGTGAAATCCACCTTCTCTATGACTATTGCAAAAAATTTCGAAACTTGTAATTTTGCAAAAACGGTCAAAATTAAAAATTTAATTTATAAAGCATTTAGTCTAGCAGCAGCTAATAAGAATTTAGTTTCATACTGAATTAAAAAAACACGTAAAATTAGTATTAATCTTTGGCATTCCATTAGTTAGTTTCTACATAAAATTTATTTCTACAAAGCTCTCTTTAGAAGTTACTCCATGAATCTCCCTGCTGAAAAATATGGCAATATCAGTCTACCGGTGCCAAATAAGTCTATAAGAGTGAATAATTCAATAAAAATATCAATGTTGTAGCCAGTAGCCCAATTCTAGCCAAACTAACAGGTGTTCTATGTATACTATATTCAGATAATTGTGTCGTTCCTAAGCCAGGCATTTAATAGATTTTAGTTGACATGAATCTCAAATTGTAACATTGATGTGCTCCAAAAGATCTACTACAAAAGACAAGTTTTGTTGAATAGTTCCTTTAGACTGTAGAGTAATGAACATATTTTATGCGTTTGTTCAATTCAAATTGATTTCTAATGGCAACTTTACGAATTGGGTTGTATTGTGTTTATTTAAATTAGTGCGCACAATATTTGGATAGCTTTAAGTGAACGCATTGTTCATTATTCCCGTTTTTAAAAGTATTATTTATTTAACGGATCATTATTTGAAACTCTTAGCGCAGCTAAACCTAAGCTGTATTTTTCCAAACTTGTTTTTTTACAATGTTTATATAGCGTTTTTTCCATTTCCAATTGTCAAGTTTTGTTATAAGTTTTCTGTTTCAATTTTATTTTTTGTACAATAAATGGATTGCAAAAATATTTATTTTTCCTCCAATCATAATTAGAGTAGTTGAAATGAACGAACATGTCTGGGAATGAGAATTGAGAAAACTAGTGTTACCAAAGCTGCTAAATAAATTCAATTCCAATGTGAGAAAGAAAAGTGTTTTATGTCGGAAGTATCTGAAAACGTTATTAGTTTAGAGGTGTTTATGATATAAAACAGCAAATTTTAATAAATGTGAAGGACAAGCTAACAATATTTTCCAAGGAAAGTTTCAATCCGACGTAGATGTTTTTTAAAAAAGGTTACAAAGATAGTGACTGCTGAAAGTGTGAACATGCGAGCCGTACAGATTTAGAAAATTATCAGCTGGTGTTGACCATTTGAAAAACGGGGGAAAATTCATTCTTAAAAAAATGCCTTGTTTGGTTGCCCGAATTTATCTAAGTTGAGTGAAAATTAAATCGGGGGGCAGAAAGACCGATTGGGTCGATAGCCTTTTTCTGTAGGAAATAAAGATTATTTATATATATATAAATCGGGTTTCACCTTCTTGTGAAAAACATCAGGGTCAGTGTTGRAAAAGAAAGACTTAGTGCAAAAAATGGTTTCACCTACCTATTGCTCAATTTTAACATAATAATCAACTCCGAAACCAATATATTCATAAAAGTACAATAATTTTCACTGAAAAGGCCACGGTTGCTACGCCAGATGCTCAAGCGAAAGACATTTTAGTGTGAATACAAAATAAACTTTTATGTGAAATCTTATTTTTATATGTATATGTATTGATCCAATCGAGTTCCCTTTTAATCTGAACAAATTTCTTTATTTTTCGTGGAAGATTTTAAATTAATCAGGGAGCTAAATGGGGTTTGCCGCAGAAAGTTYGAATTTAATTCTTCTGGACTTTTCCTAAAAAGTCAACAATGAAGGAAACAGTTTAAAAACTAGGAAGAAGTGGTCTATTAATAAAAATTTGGAATCTCAAGTTTTCTTCAGTTATTGCTACTGATTATTATACGGTCTTTTTGTTGTTAAAGAATTAAATTGTTGTTGGAACAAAATACAGTCAAAAACTCAAATGGAAATCGTTCCTAAATCGATACATTCTAGTAGGGACCTACTTTTTCCATGTTAATTTGAAATGTTTTCTAGATTACTTGTTTTGACCGTTCAAAAAAACACGTAAATATAATAATGACTAATACTCTGTAAATTGTTATAATTTTAGTTCGTTACACTTTAAGGAAGAAAGTTATTTTGCTAAAAACAATGTTGGGAAATGTTCCTTTATGTGAAACTCCAAATCTCAATTAAATAAAATTCAGTATAATTTTTTTTATTAGTATGTAAAATACGCTCCAGACGATTAATAAACTTTTTACAGTTTGTTGTTTTATTTATTGTTTTACTGAAAAAAAGAAACAAAATTTGAGTGTTGGCCCGTGAGCGCGGCCTCTGAAAGACTGTACCAATTTATCCAAAAGATGCCCACTCCGGTTTAAATTAACAGCAACTGTTTAAATTAGGCCTGAGCAACTCAGTGAATTTTTAGGAGTTGGCACAGTGCTGAGCGAATGTATTCAAATTTCAGAATTTTCCAATTTTAGCTAAGTCTCTTTCTTGTAAATGGTCAATTTTATAAAGTTTCACTTAAAAATGCTGACAATCTTAAGGTATTTTCCGATAAAATCCGAATACATTTCGAATCCCTCGTCGCTTTGTAAAATGTTTTGAAATGCATCGAATATGGAACAAAAATCAAACAATTTTCTATTAAAAAACACCTCCATTCCTTTGAAGACTGTACAATTTGTTAAAAAAAATGGTTTTTAGTTTTGACTAATTTTTTTGCTTTACTTTCTGCTCAAAAACGCTCTATTTTGTAGTTTCACATAAAAATACTGACGAACTGGAGAACTTTTACGCGAAAAATTACAAGATAAATTTATAGCCTTGTAAAAATTTTACACAAACTTATTTCAGTGTCGAAATGAATTCGGGACAAAAACGAAACTAAATTCCTACCGTTTTTTCTCGAAAACCATTAAGGTTTTCTCCAACTCCAATAACAAAACTAAAAGTTTTTAATCGAAAAGGCAAAAAAGCATTATTTTCTGATGTTTCTCTTCTTTTTTGACAATAATGGGGCGTTTTTAGCCAAAAATTACAAAATTAATTTTGCTAGAAAATTTGCCTCATTCATCGATTTGCAGGAAACTTTAGAAACCCCATTTCAGCTTCGAATTTGGCACAAAAACTAAATAATTGTATTCATTTTTACCGAAACTAATTAGGACTATCTTGAAAAAACGACCAGAGAGCAAAAGTTTACAAATAATTATTGGGAAAATTCGCCCCCCTCATCGCTCTGAGGATTCAGGAAGTTCCTTTACATTTTCAAGTCATTCCAGTTTTAGAAAAGTTTCTATAATGCAATTCTTTCTAAGCAAAAATCGCATTATTTTTTAGTTTTACTTAAAATACTGGCAATCTTCATGTATTTTCACAGAAAAATTATAAGATACGTTTTATTGAAACACTCGCCTCCTTAACCGCTTTGCAAAAATGTTTGGAAAACTTTTTGTAGCTTCGAATTATGGACAAAACCCTAATAATTATTTCTAGGCCTTTTGCAAAAATATTTCCCCGAGCTGAAAAAGCGAAGTTTATAATCAGTTATTTCGAAAACCCTTGGAAACTGAAGTTCCTTCACTTTTAGGTCAATATTTCTAAACAACACTGTCTCTAAACAGAAAACCGCGTTTTTCCTAACGTTTTACTGTAAAAAACTTGCTAACTGAATCGATTTTACAAGAAAACTCGTCGATTTTCTTTGGACTAAGTACTGTTGCTGGGAAAATCTAGATTAGGTACTTTTTTTAAAGTTGTTTGAACAAAGTAGTAAAAGGTTGCTCACGTTAGTTACGAAAAAAGGTTAATAACCCTTTTTTAGATGTGAAAATTCCAGTCGCGTAAATCTTTAATAAATGAATTATAACTCGTTAACTCAATAGCGCAACTCAGTTTAACACAATGTTACCCAGGCCTAGTTTAAATTTCATTAAACCCATATAAATATATTTTCCCAATTTCACTCTGTATCTGCAGAAATGCTTTTGTTTGAAGTATGCTCAAAGTTTGTTAGTATATTTATAAACACCCTGTATTTCAGCATGTATGCAGACCACGTCCTCTGCTAAGATCGTGCATTTTTGAAAAAACGCAACACTTTTTAAAGGTTTAATATGTTTATTAATAAAAAAAAGTGGCGAATGTGCACTACATAGGCATCTGGCGGACTAAGCAGTTCTCTTCATTTTTTTTTGCTGAATGTGCTTTATTTTAAATGCACTTTAAGGGAAAATGAAAAAGAATGGGGCAGAAAGACCGATTGGGTCGATAGCCTTTTTCTGTAGGAAATAAAGATTATTTATATATATATGAAAAAGAATGCCGAAATCCGCCAGATATAAAGTGCACCATCTCCAAAAGAAGTAATACAAAACTTAAGGAACAACTATACCTAGTCTGATACAAAATCACAAAACTAAATGCCTACAAGAAACATGTATCATTTAAGCTGGTATTTGGAACATTTGAACGAATACTTTTGTAAATAACACGAAATGTGATAAATGTATGGGAAAAGTACACCCGAATGGTTTACTTCTGTTCGACAGCCTGTTGCTGCTTGGCCGGCTCTCCAGTTTGGGTGATCGGAATGCTCTTGTGCTCAACCTCCATCTTCTCAATAGTTGGGGCTGTGACAGTCAACACCCCATCGGAAGACAGCTTGGACTCCACTTTGCTAACGTCGCAATTCTTCGGCAACACGTACCTTCGCACAAAGTGCCTGGAAATGTATCCATGCTGGTCTTCTTTCTCTTCATGCTTGCCCTCGATGGTCAGGACATTTTCACCGGTGACTTTAACGCTGATTTCTTCCGGTTTGAACTGTTGCACGTCCAAGTTTGCCTGGAACTTGTCCTTGTCCAGACTTACAGTTGAGCCGCTGTCCTGGCTGCCAGCGCCGGAACGCCAGTTTCTCAGATAACCAGCTGGGGTTCTGGTAAGCACTCGGTTGTTCAGGTTTAAGGGCTGGAAAAGATCGTCATGGCCCAATCCCAGACCGAAATGCTGGTCCAGAATTCTCGATGGTCGGCAAACCGGATACTCGTAATCACCGAACAAGAATGGCAAGAGAGACATTTTGCTTTTATCACTGCTTTTTCTCACTTGAATGTAGAACTTGGTTAAACGTAGCTGAACGTTTGCGAACTTGACTCGACTAGCGTTTGGAATCAAATAATGTCCGTAGCAACCGGCGCATCGGTTTATATATCACCAACGAAACGCCTGGAAAATTCAACAACGTTCTAGTGGGGCAGGTCGAGAACAAGCAGGAATCTACATTGGCCGACACGTACGAACTGTTCATCAAATGCTGAGATTGTTATCGTCCAATAATATAAATTTTGTTGAAAAAAATTCAAATTGCTATAAGAATATTGGAATTATGTGCTCAATTGTTCACGTGCTTTATGTCTGGCCATTTTTCGCACTTAAATTTTCTTTTTCTTAGAGTCTTCTTGAAACAAAGTAGTTTCAGTGAAACAATGCGAATTGTCCATAAATTGCCGAAAAAACACATACAAACTTCTGAAAATACTGTTCAAAAGACCCTGCATTTCCCAATAAAAATGGGACTGCCCAATGCTGTTGTTTTTGTAATTTGCAGTTAGTTAAGTTATTAAGTGTTTAAGTAATAAGCTGTAAGTATCGATACAATTATTAACTATCAAGACATAAAATTAAAACCACGTAATTTTCCTATGGAGCGAAATGCCTTCTTTGGTTCCTACATTTTTTTTATCGCAAACTAAAACGCTAAATTTTGTGGCGATTATTTTTCATAGTTATGTTTGACTTGAAATCTAACAAAACAGGACCCGTTTTGCATTGCTCACAGCACAAATTTTTTAAGCTAAATTCAGCATTTTTAAAGAAAGATTGCCCCAAACTGCCAAAATTATGCAATAAAATTTTCAATGAAAACTTACTTAATATAACTAAATTGTAATGTCAATGTCGGCTTTGGTGGCTTCAAGCCTAAACAATGTTCAATTTTCATGGTTTCCTTCAGATCTTTTATTCCACAGAAAAAATGCATAGGTACAAGAAGTTATAAAAAAGTGATACTACTATTTCATACTTAGATATTGGAGAACTGTGTCCATCAAAAATATAATTAATACTGGACAAGAGCTTGATTTTACAAAAGTTTTTCCATTTCCTGTGGGTCGACTAATTTTGACAAAAAATGATTACAATAATCGGAAATTTGAACTTGCTTAATCTCTGATTTTTTAATAAAACCCAGTTTTATTTTGATAATGATAGAAGGAACGTACTAAAACTTGCATAAAATAAAATTTCTGATATTTTCAAAACTTTCAATATGAAATCGGACACTTCGAACGTTTCAAAATTATTTAACAAAATTGAAGAGGAAAATTAAAGGTACGACTGGCTAACGTCAACACTTGATGAACAGTTGTTCGATATATTTTGGAGAGCGCGCCAAACGTTGTTCCAGCTTTTTCCACCAGAATTCTCGCATGCTCCAGAAGGCGAATATTCGCGAATTATCGATTTAGTTCTCTAACGTTTCTTTTTCGTTCGACCGTTTACGAGGGGATGAAATCGACATCCCCGAGTAGGACACGCATTGTACTCTACCAGCTTGCTATAGAAATAATAACGGATTTAGTATTTTCGTATTTTCCTCACGTAGGTAGTTGTGGAGTTATTCGTTTTTAAATTAATCGTAATGCAATTTTTTCGATCATTATTTAAAATAAGTACACCCGTTTGAAATGGATTTTTACGAAATATTTGAAAATTATTCATACATTCGCATTTCCCAATCATCCACATTGTATTTCGTATAACGTACACTTGTTCTTCTCGAAATGATTTTATTTAATTTATTATCATTTAAGTCAGGTGTTTCATTCTATATTTCATATTATACGTAGTAAAACGTATGAATTTACATGCAGGCTTACCCAGCAACAATGCATCTGCCCTTCGACTAACCTTGACCGTCTGCGTTTTGCAGTCGTTGAGTCTCTCAACAGCCTTCTTCTGCAAAAAAGAATTTAGATTTATTTTCTCGTGTTTGCAATATCTTTTTAAACAGGAAATAAGGATCTTCTATACACAGTAGTCTAGTGGGAACTAACTGTAGTCAAAACATTTTGTACTAAAATACAGTTAAAGCGTTATTTTATGTACCATCGATCAAAAAGCGTTATTTTGTGTATCGACCAAGATAATTTATTGAAATCAATCAAGAAATAAAAAAATTGAAATCACATATTTTACAACAAAAATAGTTTAAATACACCATCAGTTTTTTACTGATTGCGCGATGATAGATTATTATGATAAAAATTAATCGATTAGTTTATGACAAGATTTACCCAAATTATAGGTTTCGCTAGCTTCTTGATTTTCCTAGTTTTTACTTATTTCTTTAGATAAGTATATTTTTTAAGGCAAATAAATAGCGCGCTACTGGCTTTTACCCAATTGCTTTAAACATTTTAAAGAGTTATAACTTATTTTGTTTAAATAACGTGCGCAAAAGTTTATACATTGGTATTTATGTGAAATAAAATATTTGTAATTATTTTATTTTTAGAAGTCATTCGTTTTAAAAATACAGTACAGTATATTAAATAAAAAATTTTAAAGAAAAAATAAATTTCCTTTTAAATAATATCGTGAAAGAATTCGTGAATATCTTCTAGGCTGAGAAATATTTTAGAGAAAATTGGACAAAAACAAAAACTCATTTTATTATCATTATTTCAACAAAGCCAGACTAGACCAAAAATAAATAATTATGGGAAAAGAAACTAAAAATAAAACAAATTTTTGTTTCAATTTCTATTAATATTAAATATTTTCATAGTCGAGCATAAAAATTGTAAATAAATATTAATTATCGTCTTCGTATTTTAGGTGTTTTTTAAAATTGTAGCAGATCGACTGTTTTATGTTATTGTCTTCTGATATCAAGGAAACTTAGCCAACGAATATACAAATGCAAATTTATTCTGAATTAAAATCAGAAATTAATACTGAATCAAATTCATTATTAAGCGGTTTGTTACACCATTCAAACATTCGTTTCCTCTTAATCTTGTATTTCCTAATAAATAAATAACTAGTCAGTAAGAAACCATAGGAAAGGTTAAAACTTTAGATTCCAGCCTATAGGAAAAGATAGATACATATATGTCTTTGATTGATCTTACATAGAAAAGGAGTGTTCTAGAGTCATTTAAACTAAAGCAATATTATTGAAAAGAAGAATAACGTGAACAAATATTCTAGAAGAAAACATGGAATTAAAACAGGAAACCACCTTGGTACCACCAATTTTCTATTGATTTGTTTTTTGTTGCAAACGTATTTTGCAAAATGTTATTTTTTTCGATGCTTTCCATGTGAGTATTATATGTATTTTATTTGTACTTATAGCAGATTTTGCACTTTCACTCGTTTATAAATAAGGTAATATACATGAATGAAAAATACGTTTTCCTATCGTTTCCAGTCAATGAAATTACGCTGGCGCACTCCACTAGGGTGGTGCCCCATATTTCGCAAACAGTTTACTTGTACATCTTCTGCTCTATTAGCATGAAATATCAGCGTGAAAACAATATAAAACATTCCGAGCTGTAAACGAAAAATTGAAAATTGATCCTACATTTTTGTTACTAGTAATTAACTGTTTATAAAGTTAAGAACTGGAAAAATGGCTCTTCTACCCCTATGGTCTGGTGTCGATTTACTAGGACGCCATGGAGGATCGCGCTGGAGTCTTCCGGATGATCTTCATGAATGGCCTACGATCCTCCAAAGCGGGTATTTATTTGTCGCTTTTTTAAACATTTTACAAAAACAATTTTATTTAGATGTTTATGCTGATCATTGTTGTTTTAGTGCTGCTAATCAGTTAAGAGATTTGAGAACTCAACTAACCCATCTGGACAGAAGCTCTTCCTTAACAATCGACAAAGAACATTTTCAAGCAAATATTGATGTGCAGCAGTTTCGACCTGATGAGATATCAGTAAGACTGCTTGATGATCATAGTGTTAAAGTTGAGGCCAAACATGAAGAACAGCAGGACGATCACGGGTTTATTTCGAGGTAAGCCAAAGTAAAGCGAATGAATTGAGGTAATTTTAGGTATTGAATTGAATTTTGCAGACATTTTGTACGTCGCTATCTTCTCCCAAAAGACTGCGATCCAACGAAACTAAAATCCAAGCTTTCGGCTGATGGAATTTTGGTCATAACAGCTCCGAAAAAGCAGGAGGATGATGCTATTGAGGGCCAGGAGATTCCGATTTCACACGTTAGGCCATTTATTAGTAGGCCTCATCTGTGGCCCAGCCATTACGGTGATAGAAAAAGGAAATTGAGTTCCTCAAACTGAATACAGTATAATTCCAAACACCGGCAAAATATTGGCAGGAATTTGCAGAAAAATTGTCGGTTTTTTTTACTATTTTAAAATATCTTAGGATTCTAGGAATGGTAGCACTTGGAAAATAAAATATTTAAAGGAATATGAAATATGTCGTTCTTTTTACGATTGCAAATATCGCAAATGCCAAACGGTGAATATTTCGTGCAAACTTGATCGAAATTTTACATGTAGATAGTATTTGGAAAAGAAGCACAATAATGAGAATTTTCTGGTATTAAATTACTAATTATTTTAATTGTATGTCAATTACTATATTGCAGCCTAAAACCTTTTTAATATTCGATTTTCTGTAAACTTATTAAAGATTTACTTGATTAATTTGTATGTTTTTTTATTTGCATCCCCAGACTTTTGTTTCAGCTCAATACATACAAGTACAAAATATTTATACATAAAATCAGATAAAGAATCCACACACTCCGAAAATAAACTCTTTTTTAACCGTTTTTGTATTTCAAAAAGTAAACTTTTCACATTCCTCATCGATATTGTTCGTGGCACGACATAAAACATACAGTATTTAAAAATATTAAAATTTTCTTTGTTGCGATTTTCATGAACTCGCTCGAGATAACAAAATGAACTTACTTAAAGGGTAAATTAAGTAAATAAGACATAGTTTATAATACCTACTCAGTTTATTCAATAAACATGAACTACAACCTAAAAAACGCTAGAATCAATCAGTCTTAAAGCAGAACTAATTTTACATATAGATGTTTTCGAGGCAATTCCTTGAAACTGATGAGTGTTAAACGGTTTTTTGGCCTTCGTAAAATGGGGGCCATTTTCCGTAGGGCTGAAAACCTTAAATACTCACCAGTTACAAACATGTAATACAAAATGCAATGCAAACAAATGTAAAAAATCTTACAGAAATAGAAATGCAAATCATCTAATCAGAATGGATGAGATAATTTAGGCTTTATTTAAACTAGCATCATTTTCCCCTTTCCTGATTGGTCCGGTTCTAATGATGGGAATATGCTTGTATTCGACCTGCTTTTGCTCAGGCTTCTTCGGTGCTGAGATGCTCAGAACTCCATCACTGGATAAAGCTGATTTCAACTTCTTGAAATCGCAATCTTCCGGCAGCTTGTATCGCCGAACAAAGTGTCTGGAGACGAATCCATGCTCGTCCTGCTTCTCTTCGTGCTTGCCCTCCACAGTGATCGTGTTATCGTTGTTCAGTTTCACGGAAATTTCCTCTGGCTTGAACTGCTGGACATCGATTTTCGCCTGGAAATGATCTTGGTCCACAGTGATAGAGGTGTCTTTTTCCAGTTGGGGCAGATGGTTGAGCACCGAATTGAGGGCATGGAGAGTTTCTTCAGGAAGAAACTGCGATACCAAGTCTCGTCGCGAGACTCTAGGTTGATCATCCAAAAGCACTGATAGAAGAGACATTTTTTCAACTTTGCAATTTACTGGATCTGAATAGTAGTAGATTTCACTACAAATCACTTTTACTTTAGGAGCAGACTAGATTTAACTCCACGAACTTTTCGCTTAAATCTGACGACAACACAGTGCTGGAAGTGCTTATATACCAGGCGTTGTGCGTCGCGAACATTCTCCATTATGCTAGGTAAGTATCGAACGGATCACAGTGTTCCTCGTTGCGCACACAGTGGTACAATTCACGTATTTTTTGTAAGACCTACTTCATTTATAAGCAATTTTTCCTCAGGAAATAATAGTTTTTTAACTGTATATTCTATTAAATATTGCAATTATTTCCAGAAAATGCGAATGGTTAGTTTAGAGAACTTATTCACAAATCCTGCATATAATTACCAAAAATGTTTTACGTATTTTTTACGTTTTTATTC
Source organism: Dendroctonus ponderosae (assembly GCF_020466585.1). Classification (NCBI taxonomy): domain Eukaryota; kingdom Metazoa; phylum Arthropoda; class Insecta; order Coleoptera; family Curculionidae; genus Dendroctonus; species Dendroctonus ponderosae. Next base: position 7,816,805 of record NW_026018611.1, read on the forward strand.
TTTAGTTGCTCTAAACATGATTCAAATATAATAAAAGTCACAGCAGAAACGCGCTTTCATCCATTAGATGTTTGGTCAGAAGTCATAAGAAGTCAGTCTCAGATAGTCTTCAGTCTATAGATATTCATTCTTATGATTTACCGTCTACGAGTCATAGTTAAGGTTCGGTTACAACTAAAATCTGTTGTTTGTATTAATTTGTAAATAAATTGTTTTTAAAAAAACTTTCAAATTAATCAATTAAATTACCGATAACATTACGTTCCTCTCCAAAAATGTTTGCACATATTTTTGTTGTTTAGCTCAAATGTTCAGTTTTAACAAGCTTAAAACTAAAAACAGTTTGTTTTCTTTTGACAAAAAAATTGTTTGTTCATTTTTGAAAACCTTAAAAATTAAATATAATGGACTTCTTTGATCGTTTGACATTTTGTTTTTTGAATATTCCAAAAATGTTTAGAAACTTAATTTGTCATTAGTATTAACGTTTATTTATTATATTAATAACTTGAAGATCTACTTGCTTACACTCTTAGAAACTGGCTGTTCCCTTTAAAATAACTCGGAAAGTTTGTCTGAAAGTGTCGGTGTTTAAATATCGAACATTTAAAACCTTAAGTCAACGTTATCATTTAGAAAAAAAGCAACATTTTACAAAATCACGATTGAAAATACAATTTAAAAGACACAGTCGGCACAGAAAAAAGTTATTGAAACATATATACTTTGGATAATTTGAACTTTAATAGTGCTCATTCGTTGCAAAATACTGTATTTATTTTATTGTATTATAAAGAACTGTAAGGTTTTATTTAAATAAAATAAATTTGGTTTTTAAACCCTGAGCGTATGCATGTCCGAGCCAGACAAACATGTCATACATATTGTGTATATGTTTTAAATAAAGCACATGAGAATTGCAAAAAAACACAGGCTAAACTAAAAATATGATAATTAATGCAGTGAAAACAGGATACCAACGATCAACAGTTAGCAAAGTTCCCCTTATATGACAGAGATATTTTTGTCCAATATTACTAGTATTTTAGCCAACTGCATCTCGAACGGTCTAGATAAGTCGGAGATTCCCTACGTGTAGCGTGTAGTATTTTCGAGTACATATTTTGATTCTAGAATTCCAGGTTTGTAATCAATCGCATTTGACTGACTTATTCTAATTAGCCACATCATCCAAGTAGAAAATTTCGCAATATTTCATTATTTTATGATGAAATATTTAATCGTAAAATTAATCACGGTGTGAAATAAATAAGATATTCCCAAAGACCTGCATAACAAAAAGACGAAAATGTAAAATCGGTATTTGTAAATTAATTTTGAAAAATAAAACACTAAGCTAAATAATTAAAAGTAATCTGTAGTTATCAGTAAAAGCCATTTTTCCCAGCTAATGTGAGTTTTTCTTTTTTATATTAAATTCTATATGATCCTCTTTTAATTTGTATTTGTCTGTAAATAGCTTATATTTACTCGCATTGAGAAATACATATAGTCGGTTGTAATTTAAAATGTTTTACTTGAAAATTTGAACTCAATTTTGAAGTCTTGTATGAACAAAGTGTTCTGAAAATAAAAACAAAAAATGTGCTCAATGTAATCATAAACATAAAAAAAATATAATAACATACAGTTTCTAATCGACACATAATATTTATTAATTTTTCGACCGAAAACTGAGCGAAACTAAACGAAAAGTGAACGATCTCAACCATATTTATTTCACTTTTATAATTTGAGAAATTGATGGTAAATTACGAAGAAAACGTTAAATTAAACGAGACATTCAAATGTCTCCCATAGAATGAATCAAATGAAGACCAATCTGGAAATATATAATATATAAATAAGTCTGAAGACTGAAGGCACAATAATAGTTAATATAAATAAATATTAAATTAATAATTTATTTAATATCCAAGTACTTCAACTATACAGATTTCGGATTTTATAGCATTACTTAATCAAAAAATTACTGACTGTTTCTTACATTATACTAACAAATACTTTACTTTTGCAAAAGATTCTTATAGAATTACAGTGTGACAAATTTCTTTTCTCAATTTTCCGAGCATTTGAAATATTAATTGGGGTTTAAAAGAAATTTAGAAGCATGCACTTAAAATATTGTAATTAACAAATTGTCTACACAATTGTTTTTTTTTCTTCATAGTGGTTTGATCAATGTATAATAATGGAAACTCGAACAAGTTTAAATTATTTAGAAAATATGCAAATAAACAAAATAACAGAAATGATGGAAACTTCACTTTTTATTACGAAAGCTTTCTGCTCTTGTAATATATTCTGTCGGAAAAAGCAAAAAAAATCGGTCAATTTTAATTGATATAAAAGGGCAATGTTGATGCTTAACCTACAGCGGAAACTCAATACTTTAAGTCAAGTAATTTATTAAATAAAAAAATAGCAACGATTAAAATTATTAATAACTAGACTTAACAGTAATATACTTAAATTAATACAAAATCATGAGAGTACAAAATAATAATAGATGTTAATTTTTCGTTTCTTCTGCTGGAGCACGGGCTGGTTTTTCAGTCTGAGTAATTGGAATGGTTTTATGCTCAACTTGCTTCGCTGCTATTGAAGGAGCTGTAATGATTAAAACTCCATCGCTGGACATCTTCGACTCTATCTTAGAAATATCGTAGCTACTGGGTAAAACGTATCTTCGGACAAAATGCCTCTGAATAGAACCGTGCTGGTCTTCTTTTTCTTCATGTTTGCCTTCAACGGTCAGAACATTCTCGCCAGTTATTTTGATGGTCAGTTCTTCTGGTGAAAATTGCTGAACATCCAAACTAGCCTGGAACTTATCCTTATCGGCCACCAAGGTAGATCCACTGTCGTTAGAAGAATCCCTTGATCTCCATCGCCTCAGATAACCAGCAGGAGTTTTTGTGATTTCACGCCGGTTCGGGTTCACAGGTTGTTGGAAATCCTCTGGGTCCAAACCACTACCAAAATGTTGGTCCAGAAGTCGAGATGTTCTGGCAAATGGGCACATTGATCTCTCAAAGATTAGCGGTAGGAAGACTTCCATTTTTTTTAAATTCAGATTATTGCACACCGTAAATACGTTTGTAAATATGAATCACACGATTAGAAACTCACTTTCAGTTCAAGTATTGCTTTAATGTAGAATCGTTTGGCGAATGATTATGAATGGTGTGGAACTGCTTATTTATATTTGAACAGGACTTGCCAGATAATTCGCGATTTATCGGTTAGCGGGTGTTTGAACGTAGGAGTTTATTCGAGAAGCGGCCAGCCGTCCATGAAATGAATAATAGTATTTGAATTGACCGACTAATCGTGACTAATGAAAACCTAATGTTTTCGACAATTTTTTTTAAACATTTTTGTTACTAAGTATATTAGAGTTAATTAAAAAAGTGCAGTTCATGATATCCTTTTAGCAAATATTTCATGCATGTGTTTATTGTCTAATTCTGTTTTTTGAATGTTCACTTTATTATTGAAATCAACTGCGGTTGAATCATGCACATAGACAGGAGGACAAAGATAACTCAATTTTTTTTTTGATAAATTTTAATGTAGCGTTTTTTACTCAAAAACATAATACACACCATGACAAAATGTGCTGCTTAGCATTTTTCGAGATCAATATATGGAGTTCAAGTTTGTATGATGTTTCAGTTAATATGTATGCGAAATCAATATTAATATGCGGATAAAATAAAAACTTTATAAGAAGCTAACTAGACTATTTTGCTAGAATGGTTTATGCAGAATCTCATTTTTGCCTTCTTTGAGCGCAATCGTTCTTAAAGTTACTAGATTTTTACATTTTAGGATTAAAAACGTTCCGAAGTAGAGCAGTTTTGCTGTGATATTCGAGTACCTACATAGGTATACGAAAAACAATATTCAGCTATAATATGAACAATTCCAATCCAATCTTTCTATTTGTAAGATACTTACCAACCTGAGAAGTTGGAATATTGTCTATTTTTACCTTAATACACAATTTATTAACACATTCCAGCAACATTTATAATAAAAGTCAGGTGAAAACTGTAACTGCCACTCTTTGAGTTGCGACCTGTCAATTTTCCAATAAATTCTAACTTTTAGACGCAGTTAATAAATTTAGAATATATTTATATAATCTAGAATGCATTTATTTGTCAGTTTACATTTTTTATGCTGCGCGGGCCGCCTCTCTATAAGAGCGATAAATAAATTTGTATGTTAAAAAGGGCATTGAAGAATATTTGGTGTCATTGTTATTATTATTATTAATTACTATGTATATTTTTTGTTCACATCTATTAAAGTGTTATTTACTTGCTCAGAAAGAAAACACAACAAAAAAACTTTTCATTTACAACAATAATGTCATTTTTCCACTCAACTAATTCTAGTTAATTAAATTATAATAGATACCGCCACCATCAAAGTCCGGTTTCCAGTTTGTTGCTGCATATATTCTTTGTCAATTACATCATAGGAATGACAGATGCTTCAACGTTTTAGTTTTTTCAAATTCGTCTCTTGGAATTCTACTTTTTACATGGTTAAAATGAGCAAAATCATTCAGCAATCAAACATAGAGAGTTTAAGAAGTGTCGGGTACGCGAATTAGTTAGTGCTTGTGTTGTGTAATTGACTATATTATATTATATTACAAATATTATTGAACATTAACGGGCCCCAACAGGCCTTCGGTACTTTTTAACGCAGTTTAATATGTACAGTACAGTAATCAGTACATATTTCCGTCCTTTGAGTAACCAAAAACGTAGAAGAAACCTTGCTCAAAATGTTCCAGATTCCAGAGTTTACATTGAAAGTTAGTGACTTAGAATTAAGTTACTTTAGTTATTCATACTCATTTTTGCGTTTTTACTTGCGTGTAGGGAATTCTTGATTACATCAAATATTCCGAATGTACAAAATACATGAAATATACAGGGTGTTTCAAGCCAAGGTGAAAATATATGTAGAAGAGAATTTTTAAGACGGTCGGTCGCTCCCTTAACACTTTTTATTAAGGAAAAAATCGACACAAATTTGAATGTTTTATATACGGTAACATCTAGTTCATTTCCACAGTCACAAGTCCAAATTTAGAAAGGTTTACTGTAAAAATCTCTTTCTAAACACAACAGTAACATATTTAATTTTAATTAAGAAATTAAAGTCAATAGTTTGCCAATAATTTTACATTCCCAATACAAGTGCATGACCAAGTCGACCGACTTTTTGAATGAACTTTTTACTTTACCTTTCGAGAGTTTGAAGGAATATTCTAAGTACTAAAATAAGTCCTTTGTCTTCCAAAAAGTAAAAACATTGAAACGGACGAGGTCAATGCGTTGGTTCCTCAAAATATCCCAAAAGAAAATAGTGAAGTTTATTGAAAAAGTAGGTCAAATTGGTCATGCACACATATAACATCTATTAGAAATTTCAACTAACTCAAAAGCTGTTGTGACTTTTTCAAAAAGGGTTCAAATCAACTTTTCACTTAAAGTGTGCAGTTCAGGACTGCATTCAGAACTCGCAGGCATACTTACCTTGAAACTTTCTTTGCCTCAAAGATACCTTTTAAAGAGATTCTTATCGTTAAAGGTTTTGAGCGTTTTTAGTACCTCTGTTTGCTAGTTTTAAAGTCCTTTTGAAATAGATTTTTTATTAAACTTATCGGCAAATTAGTGAGAGAATTTAAGTGTTTTTTAAATTGTTCATTCTAGTATTGTGAAACTGTAAGCTTCATAAAAAAATTGTACTCGATATTATTAAGCTTACAAATACAGGGTGTCCCTTAAGAACATGATCAAAAGGGTACTGCAATATTCTTTGAATCAAAAGAAGACGATCTGACCTAACTCTTATTAACAAAAAATGTCTGGCTCCTCTGCTATTGATGGTCAAAGTTTTTCAAAAAATTTATCTTTTTTAAAATATCGAGAGAATGGTACGATGTATTTATTTTGGTGATACTAGCTGTGCATGTGTTCTCATGTAAGACTCATATTGATGGAACAATCGAGTTGAGGCCTTTTCGAAGTGGTGAATTCTTGAGTGTCGTTATACAAAGACTACCAGAACTTTTTACTTGCTGGATGGAATCAACTCATTTTTTTTTGGTTGATGCACTAATAATTTTTTCACAATTTTGTGCTTTTTGTAAAATCTTGTAGCATTAAAATTTTTTGTACAGAAAAAAATATGTGTGTTTTCTAAACACTTAATAATGCTAGACATTAACAGCAGACAAAAAGCGCCGCGTAAACGCGTACGCTTTCACGCAAGTTGTCTTCGCAAAACCCTAATACTTTGGCCCTGTCGGTCACTTCTTCATTAGAAAAGGTCATTCAGAACGAATTTGTGAGATTGATTGACAATTATTTTATGCCTCGTATCACGATATTTGCAGTTAATATCTAACATTGTTAAGCGGCAAGAAAACAGAATTTGTGTTTTCGCAAAAACTATGAATGCTACTGCATTTTACAGAGCACAAAATTGTGAACAAATCATTAGTGCATCAACCAAAAAAACTTAGTTTGATTTCACCAACCAAAAAAAAGTTTTTTTTGTATCGCGACCCTCCAGAATTCTGCACTTGTCCAATGCGGATGAACTCGATTGTTTCATCGAAATATGAGTCTTACATAAGAACAAATTCAAAAACATTCAAACAATTCTCCCGACATTTCGAAAAAGATAATTTTTTTGAAGAACTTTGACCATAAATAGCAGAGGAGCCAGACAGTTTGTCAATAAAAGTTAGATCAGATCGTCTTCTTTTGGTGCAAAGAATATCGCAGTATCCTTTTGGTCATGTGCTTACGGGACACCCCGTATAATAGAGATTGCTTGCTAGCCTTTAAAACCTTTGCGTCCAAACAAGTCCATCCTTGCACCGACATGAAGAATTGGGTAATAAACTTCACAGAGTTTTTTCACAGAAAAGGAAAACACGCAAAAAACAAGTGTTAAGTAATACTTTATTTAAAACTTGAACAAACTTAGATATTTTAAGTAGGTATACCTATAAATAAATATCTGGATACTAGCATATCACAAATAAACCCTACTCTAAATGGATTTACAAATAATTTCTGCTAAGCAGATTTTAATCAAACATCGAAAAAAGGTTTCAAAGGACGTTTAAGACAGCTATTAAGCCTTTTTCTCTTCACTCTGGATTTGCTTCTGCTCAGCGTTTCTTACCGGACCAGTTAGAGAAATAGGTATTGACTTGCTCTGAATTTGCTTCGTATCCGGCATTTTGGGGGCAGAAATTTGCAAAACTCCGTCGCTGGATAATTTTGACTTCAACTTTTGGGCATCGCAACCTTCCGGGAGCACGTAGCGCCTTATGAAGTGACGCGAAATGAACCCATGCTCATCCTGCTTCTCCTCATGTTTACCTTCCACAATGATGGTGTTGTCGTCTTCCAGTTTAACAGTAATTTCTTCCGGTTTGAACTGTTGCACATCAACGTTGGCTTGGAATTTGTCTTTATCTATTGTGATGGAATTGTCTTTTTCCAAATGAGCTAGTTCATTCAACACCGTCCTAAGCGGATGAAACTCCTCTTCAGGGGACCAAAGAGAAATCCAGTTTCTGGATGATGGTCGGGAGTAGTCGTCGTACCACAATGGAAACATTGTTATTCGACAATAAAATTCACTCGGAACACCAGAAAATACTTAGCTTGTCGCTTAATTCGCTGTTTGGCTCGCTGTATTCAAATCTGTGTGGCTGTTCAGCAGGGCCCGTATTTATATTGAGGCGCATGGCATCTAGAATAATCACGCAATGGGTCGAAACGTCGACGAATAAAAGTGTGTTTACGGTTTTAGTTTATTGAGTCGTCGTTTTCCGGAATTTTTCTTGACTATGTGATTGGATCTAAAAGAAACAAATTTGTTGAATATGGATTTTCTTTGTAAACATCCTAAATGTGCTACCAAATAAAAATGTCAATGTTTTAATCAGAAAGAAAGCATTTATTCCAAACTAAGTGTCTTATGTTATAATGCGAATAAAAAATTATTTGCAATATAATCTGTAAATCCTGATAGTCAATTGTCTGGAAGTCTTTTGAAAGTTTTTATAAACGTTAGTCATGCGTTTTGCTTATAAAGTACAAACTACAATCAACTCATACATACTGGGGAATATTTTGTATGTATAAGTGTTGTTCTGTTGTTACTTGTTTTTTGATAGTGAGCTTATATTGGGGTCTTTTACTTTCGAAATTTCTATTTTTGTGTTGGTGAACCGTACTTACTATTTTATTTTCTTATGTTTGTATATTTACAAAAGTGTATTGTATAATTTAATTCATATTATACGTATTACAATTAATTAGAAACTGTTTCAAAATGTAGATATATTCTACTATTTTTTTTTAATTCACTTAAAATGTTTTCAGCTATTTAAATTTTGTTTTAAATTCTAGTTGCAACTTTTCAAAGAGTTTGTTTTCTTATAAAGATGTTTTGGTTTCAAAACGGTACTACAATAATTAAATATGAATGCTAAAGCTCGCTCTATGTTTTGTCTGGATCTAGAATAATCTCTAAACGCCTCGTGAAATTACTATCATTTTCGCGTTCAAGGCCTAAATGATATATTTGGAAAATAAATACCTGTTTAGAAACACTCGATTCTAAAATTAGAATTTTATAGATTAATTGAAGTGAAATTTCAATAAACTGTCTGCTACACGTGTGAAGAGTCAATATTTGTTTGTATGTACTGTTTTTGAACTTCCAGAATATTCTATCTGGAATGGGGAAGAAATTGAACAAAATAGGCACTAATCAATTTAAATCAATCGTTTTAACTGTAAGTTACAAATGAGTACCTACTCAAAGTCAATTACACAGAGAATGCATTTAATAATAAATTAACGTGATGAACAGTTAAAAATATATTTTTTGCTTCTTATGAAAAATATGTATTGAATTTTTTCAATGCAAAAACAACAGAGTTTGTTCAAAACAACTAGATATATTTCTAAAAATAAAAATATCTTTGTTTACGCAGACATTAATTTTCTTATCACATTTAATTGCCCGTTTGGCATTGTTTTAACGTGATTTTCTTGAATATCTACTTGTAAAAAGCCTACCTACAAATATGTAAATGATTTTCGACGCTAAACAAACATATTTTCGGGCATGTGCTTGATGTTTTGATGGATTTCGATGCTCAATTGGACGACAATTAAAGGAATGCGTATTAGTAGACAGTATGCAAATGTGTAAATTTCTACAGTTTTAATAATTAATTTAGTAGCGATCAATGCTTTTTAAAACGGTTAAAAAGCCTAAGAAAAATGCTATTATAAAGTTTGCTATTTTATTGCTATTATTGGTCGCACATTTCTGAAAATTACAAACCGGTTACTTTCTAGTCTCATTCCTGATCACATTTGATACGTTTATATTGGATATTTTGCTGAAAATAAAATATGTATATCTTTATTTAATTTGACACTAAAATATATCAGATTTTTTTGCATGTTTATTTGATTATTTTCATATGATTTTATTGAATACTTCGGTTTTTTAGTGTACAGGAGATATGTTGAAACAAATATCAAAATAATGTGTAGGTATTAGGTAGAAGATTTTAACGGTCAATTGGAACTGAAATAAGAAAATACGTAACAACATGCAAATATCCATATTTCCAGAGTATATGATGCGAATGCCAGTCGAATATATGTTTACGTTCTCAAACGTTTAAAATCGTTTAGAGCCGCTAACAAGGAGCAAAACTGGCCTCAAAACTCACAATTTACTTCAAACTGTAGCCTGTAAAATTGAGCATAATATGGGCGTTAGGAAATAATATTTTTATTATTATGATATTGACAAGATGGTTTGTGTTTATACACAGACACAGCAAATACTTTTCCACGTTCTAGAATCAGCGAGACAGTTCTTTTCATATCCCATTATTAATTGTTTGTGTATTTTATCAATTGAAGCAGCGTGCCCAAGTGAACAAACATCCTCGTGACGTATATGCTAGATTAATCTATAAACGACACGAACGTTCCCCGCTAGATATAAAAAGGGGCTTCGCCATTCGAGCAACAGTGCAGTGTTAACGAAAAGCTGAAGGCGAAGCGTTCAAGCGACGTAAAAGAGCTAAAAGTTCTAAAAGTGCGACTACCCTATAAAATTTATTCAAAATGTCTCTAGTGCCATTTTTATTCGATGAGCCTTTGTATCCATACATCCGACCATCCAGGATACTAAACCAGCAATTCGGTCTGGGGCTAGCTGATGACGATCTATTCCAACCACTTCTTTTGAATAATCGGCTGCTGGCAAGGACTCCAGCAGGATACCTGAGAAACTGGCACTCTCAAGCCGCCGCCCAAGACACTGGATCGACCATCAGTATGGATAAAGACAAATTTCAAGCCAATCTCGATGTGCAGCAGTTTAAGCCTGAGGAGATTACCGTTAAGGTTACGGGAGAAAATGTATTAACCATTGAGGGTAAACATGAAGAGAAACAGGACCAGCATGGCTATATCTCAAGACACTTTGTAAGGAGATATGTTGTTCCAAAGAGCTACGACATTGGTAGGGTCGAATCCAAATTGTCTTCGGATGGAGTCTTGACTATTACGGCTCCTCCCAGCAGCACAGAGGCGGTGGAGCACAAGTCTATTCCTATTGCTCAAACGGGGGAGCCTGCTAAACAACAACAGGCAGTTGAACAGAAAAAATAAAAATAATAACATTTCTGTTTAATTTTTGCATGTAATCCTACACTTGTAGGCTGGAGTATTTTCTTAAGTTTTTATTATGAGGATTCATTTTGTATTAGTAATTATACAGTTTAGGTCTAGTTAATGTAATTCTGAATCAATATTCGATTTTGTTCAGTAGCAAAACGCTTTGTAGTTTGTAATTACAATGTATTATCAATAAATTAATATTTCTAGTGATAAGTAACCATGTCTTTCATTTCCTATGCGACTTCCTTATCCTTCAAGTGAATTGCTTTTAGACAATTTTGAGTTTATTTGAAAATGTAAACATATTTAATAACTTTCAGTGCTCTTATTTAAACCCTGATTGATGGAAATTTATTTTTACTCTGTCTGCATAAACTTTCTGGAAAAAGGTTTAGCTTCATATTGGCAGGAAGTAGAAAAAGCAACAAACTTTAATAAGAATGAAATTTTGAAATCGAACGGAGCAGCTACTCTTCTACAGACTCCAAAATATCAAGAACTTTTATCCATATCATTCACCATAATCTTTCGGTTCTTCTATTCGATTTTATCATAGTGGTTTGATAGAATTCATTTCTAATCACAAAAAAATGTGCAAAATGCTTGTTCTTCTATATTATGGTGAACATACGCTTTTATCAGTGGTGTTTATTTGAAGTAAACTCATTAACATTAAAGTATTGTCAAACATTTTACAAAGGAATTATTTATTTTTAATTACTTTTATTTATTCTGGTGGAAATATTGTATGGTGCAGGTACGCCACAGCTAATATGGTTTGTTCGAAATACTGTCGAAAATTGTTTGATTACATATAAAATATCGTTTACACAATACATACAGATGTTTAGTTAATAGAGAGCTAAAAATTATGTTTTTAAAATTTTTATAGTTTCAAATTAACTTATTGTTAAAAGAACTGGAAATATAAAAACTAAGATAGATGGCCGTTTTAACTAAAATATCGATTGATTGGTGTGCACATAGTTTCGCCAAAAATTTGAATTCTTTGTAAAGTACTCGGAAATTGGAAAACGAATTATTTCATTATATTATTATATGAACTGACTTCTTCAATATTCAGCTAATAATGGACGCGTTTATATAACTCTTTCAAAAAGGATGGTCGAAACTTATGTTGATCATAAGAACAAGAGAAAACTTTTAAATTTAAAGAGCTACATGTGATAGATAAACAGGCGAATGAAAGTAGATAAGAACATAGAAGCAAATAAAAAGAATATTGAAAGAGGTTTAAAGTAGGAGAATGAAAGAACAAAATATATAGTTGTACTTCGTTATGGTTTTTTAAATTATTTGATTCTTTATTTACGCGAAAACTATACTCCAGGTTGTTGAGGTAGCGTACCAACCAACCAAAATACCTTTTTAATTTGATGCCGTCAAATCTTTCACTTCTGAATTCAATTCAATCGCGTTCTTGCCCAGTAGTTCGACATTACAAAAAATGAGCCTTGCACCTTTATTCTTCGAAGATGCGTTTATTTTTCCCCGAGCTTCCATCAGATATCCAAGTTTTTTCAACATGGAAAACGATCTGAGAAACTTTTATCCTTTCAAAGAAGAGCCATTTGCTAAAGAATTGCGTGGATGGTTAACAAAGCCGGTGTTGAAAAATACGAAGCAGTTCCAAGTAAATGTTGATGTGCAACAATTCAAACCTGAAGAACTCTCTGTTAAACTGCTTGGAAACAACACAGTGGTTATAGAAGGGAAGCATGAAGAGATGCAAGACGACCACGGATTTATTTCCCGACATTTTGTGAGGAAGTATCTGGTTCCAGACGGTTACGATATAAAGAAGATGCAGTCAAAATTATCTTTTGATGGAGTCTTGACAATTACTGCTCCCAAAAAATTAGACGAAAAACATTTGACTTATGTGAATATTCCAGTTATGCGTACCAATGAATGTGTAAATAATGGAAAAGGAGACGACTAAACACGATTTTATTCACTAGTTAGCTAAATACGTTTTTATGAATTTAGCAGAAATAATAAAAAATACCTATATGCTAATCTGCTGGTTTTTTTGTACATTCATTTTGAAAATTTAGTTATGTTCAAAGCAACTGTTTCTTCATAGAAAGAGCCTATTTTTTATTCTCCAAAAGTAGGACCATTTAAAATGAGTCGAATTTTGGTTTTTGCAATGAATAGAGGTGACACAGTATTGAGTACATATATTAATTCGTACCATTGACGATTTCGGAATCTCGACGCGTAGTAGTGGCGTATTCACTTTACTCACTATTAAACTCTAATAATGCAACCATTAGCCATTATTTAAGTGATATTTTTCAGCATTTCACCACGCACGTTTGTCATACATAGGAAAATCCCCACAAGTTTTGTCGAACCGAGTTACATTTTTTTTTCCGGTGAGGTTTGGGAAATGCTCTTTTATGCACTCCCAGAGCTGGTGGTCTGTCGCTCTGATATGTGTGGGACTCCAGCTAAGCTGTGTACCCACTAAAACCCTTTCCTCACCGCCGAGGTGGTGTTTGGCCTCGCACCGTGGTCATTTCTGTCCTATTGTGCCCTCGTACTTTTACTCCCTCATTATCCCTGTATATTCAATGAATTCCAGAAGAGTCTTGAGGGGAGTTCGCAT
>NW_026018611.1:7830382-7839823 GCF_020466585.1 Dendroctonus ponderosae
AGTCCCATCCTGAAGAGGTGTTTTTTGCAGGGGGCGTGTCCTGTTAAAAAGGCCACTATCCTCCTTATTTTTTGCCTGCTGAGACCTAGCAGTTCGTTTTTACGTACTGGTTGTGGAGGTCCCATCAACTGCTTTGCGGTATGGAGTGGCGGTGTCTCCTCCCAGTACTTTCTGTGTTGTTCCAAGATCCACTGCCCAACTGCCACCCTAACTTGGGCATGAGATATACCGCAAGCAGGTTCTTGGTTGGTCAGTGGTTTCTTGGTCCCTGCCTTAGCAAGTTCCGCATTCTGGTTTTCTTTGCTCCTGTTCGTACCAGTTGCCCAAGTGTTTTATTCTGTTTGAGCTCCCGGCCAGGGTTGTAAGTTCTTTTACACAATCTAGCACACATTGTGACCTGATTGTGTAAGATTCTAATGCCTTTATTGTTGCTTCATCTCCGGTTACGATGGTAATGTGCTTACGCGGTAGGGTCTTTCCTTCATTTTCCGGGCGCAATTTGTTATTGCTAGGATGTTATTGCAAACCGAATTACATAGTTTGTTATTCGACTTTTAGTAAAGTATAGGAATCATCTAAAACACCTTCTTGCAAAGACAATTATAAATTTGAAGCTTTTTCAAAAGCTTAGCTGGCTTGGGACCTACTTCTAAGGAAGAACAGAGACAATTGTGAGAATGTTTTATCGTTTTTATTTTTGCCACCAGATCTCCGATAACAAATAATGAAACAATACGATTCAACAGGTTGTAACATTGCTTTCCAATTTGATTCATGTACAGTACGATTCTTCCGATCCACATGTAACAATACCATTATACAATAAACCTACGATAGCAAACTGTTCGAACATGATATACTGGATTAACTGTAATTCTACTTGCATTACGGTTCATAATAAGTCTTTTTCCTTTGTTTCCAGTATTTTATTTGTCAAAAAATCAGGATACAAATAAATAAATTTACATCTAAGTAATGTAGTATATACAGTACTGTTCTTAGCTACGCCTGTTTGTAATTTAATGACGACCGATAAACAATGTTAAGGTACCAAAAAAAGGAGCAAACGCTAGGTCGTTTTTTTGGTTTCGTACCGCCCGGAATGATTTTCGTAAAGTTAGGCATAGTGAGGCATAACTAAAAACAATAAATGGAACAGGAAAATTTATCTAAGTCAGTCCTTAGGCAAAAGGTTTCTGACGACTGGAGATGGAGTGTTACAAAAAAGTAATGCGCGATACGGTAAAGTTGTTTAAACGATGAGGGTTTTGATTTCGTCGTACATGACCAATACGATGGCTCCTCCAGTTCCTCTGAGGACGTTGGAGAAGGCTCCCTTGAAGAAGGCACCAGTACCTAAGAAACGGAAAAAATATGTCAGTATGTATTTGCAACAAAACTAAGATAGCCAACCAAAGGAACATACAATAGAACGAACGCAAACTAAGCTTAAAACATAACTAGCGAAATTACCTTCTTGTTTGGCGATTGTGGCCCAGCAGTGAGCTGTGCTCTTGTAGATGACTTCACTCTTGGCACGTCCAGACTGCATCATCATACGCCTACGCACGGTGTCGAATGGATAAGAGATAATACCGGCAATGGTGGTGACAGTCTGAAAATATTAAGAATGTTCTCAAAACGTGCGCTCATTACAAAAAATGCAGTTGAATCATTTTGTTGCACGCATATCAAGTGTATAGGACGATCGCTTACCTGTGCAATAGCCCAAGAGATAAGAAGAGGAGTGTTCTTGGGGTCAGGCAAAATGCCCTTAGCGGTATCGTAGAAACCGAAGAAAGCGGCTCTGTAGATGATGATACCTTGGACAGAGACACCAAATCCCTTGTAGAGACCTCCAAGTCCATCAGATTTGAAGATCTTGACCAAGCAGTTACCCAAACCGCTGAATTCACGGTCAGCACCGGCTTTACCTACATCAGCGGCCAACCTGAAAACAGTTACTGTAAAGTATCAAATTTTTCACTCTTTATAGGCATATGAGCTTACCTGGTTCTGGCGAAATCGAGAGGATACACAAAACACAAAGACGTGGCTCCAGCGGCACCACCGGAGGCCAAGTTTCCTAAGAAGTACCTCCAGAATTGAGTTTTCTTGTCAACACCGCTCAAAAAGACCTGCTTGTACTTGTCTTTGAAAGCAAAGTTCAGAGCTTGAGTTGGGAAATATCTGGAATATAAAATAGAGCAATGTTAATTTCAATTATCGTTATTGATCGGACATAGAAACTTAAATAATAAAAACCGCAAAATTAGTAAATATGTGCTTGTAAAACATTACCTGATTACGTTAGCGGTGTTACCACGCCAGTAAGCCAATACACCTTGTTCCTTGGGGATACGGACAAAACAGTCGACCATACCTAAATAAATAAATCTCATTATTTTCAAATCTTACTTTCTGCTTGAAGGTTGAAAGAAGGGTTAATGTAACACAAGAAAACATCATTCGTTTCGCGTTTAGTTAATTTCTGCGTTCTAAGTCGTAATTTTGTTTGGTTTGATCTGGTTTTAACATGATCCAATTGATCACATGATCTAACACTCACGATTTTATTRATGGGCACTAGTAAAGTTGTTCCTTCAATCCWATGTTAAATATCACCGTTTTAGCTTCTTTAAAATRAGATTTACCGGTAAAGAGGCGTGTTATTGTTAAAAATACTGAMATTTTTTAAATGAGAGTTTAATTTTCAGTAGAACTATCAATGTAAATAAAGGTAATTATCAAACTGACTTTATATATATTTAGYTCGACATCTTGTTAGATAGTTATTTAAAATTKAAATACGTGCTGATTTGGCTATGTGCATTATATTGATAATACTTGATTAATATACAAGTTGGTAAACAATAGCACACATTGGGTATACAAATAACTTAATGTGCAATAATGGAATATGATATCACAAATACACGTGTTTACGAATTACGGAACAATATTTGTTTGTTAACGAATTATTCCATCCGCCAAAATTTTCTTTTATCTTGTTTGTTTTGCTTCCTTATGTGTGCATTATTATCAGAAAAATTATTAGCATTGGATTCCATTGCCTCAGTAATTGAAAACTACACCGAGATCTGTTTGGTAATGGTTGTGTAAACACATTTCGATATATTCCTAATAAAGTTGATTATATCGTTAAAGTGGTTGTTTAGAAGCAATTTACAAGAAGAGTTTGAGCACCCTGCCTATACATATTCATGTTTCATTGTCGAAAAATTGTAAAATCAAGACCAAATAAATATAATAAGTAATAAATTGACAATGAAATTGCTCTGAATTTCAATTGCTATTTTCTCGAGAGCTGTTGCTGGACATATCGAGGGCACCTATACAAGGTGATCAAGTCCAAAATTAATTTAATTACATTTTTTAGTTAATAGTACAAGTGCATCAGATAAAAATTAACTCAAAAAATTCCGCATGTGAAGTAATTGATTTTATATTCACATCCAAATTATCAAAATACTAAAAACTCAAAACTACTATTGGTGGACTTTCTCACCTTCTCTTGTAACCGACGATATCTCAGATGGAAAATCTTTAATTCGATGAAGAGGGATATTCGATGTTAGTCTTTCTAACTCGACAGTTTTTCATTCACTTTAACTTACTAATAAATAGTTAATTTATTATAATAATACATATATATTATTAGAAACTACTAATTTTACAAAAAAGCTATTCTTTCTAAAAAGTTGTGCTTTTTATGAAAACTGATTTAACGAGAAAAAGTTACTCTCGAAAGCAGAACATTGGAAATGCAGAAGAATCTTAATGATTTAAAATATTGTGTATATAGAATTTCATATAAGCATTTGTTATGTTATAAAGAAAAATGCTTCCACAAAATAGTATGTAATTGACTAATAATTAAAATAAACCTTATAAACTAATTAAAAAACTGGTCCATTCAATGAGTTGAGAATTTTCTCGCAATCTGCCTCAAAAATTGCTTTCAGTTATTCTAAAAATTAAAAGCTATTGAACTAAATCATATTTGTATCATCTCATAAAGCGTATCGTTTTGAAACTTGAATAATTGAGACTATTGACTAGGCAACCGTTATTCTTACCAAAACAGCATTTAAAATCGTATTCAAGTGTATTCGCAAAGATCACACCTTGCAGTTTATATCACATTTAATATACCTATAATAGGTTTAAGCCTAAGAATGTTTTGTTTGACTGGAAATGATCGCACTCATACGACTTCCAAATTTCAAGCGAAGTATTGTCTTTAGAATGCACAGAAGCGTTTTCAATGACGATAGCTACTTTAATATTAGACATTAAATGTTTAGTTACTGTAAATAGAAGTAATATTTGATTGTAATTAACTTTCCAATCACTTTGGCGTGGGTCCTAATTTACGTTTTTTTATCGATAAAATTCCAATAGAACAATAATGTAGGTTCGTCATGTTAACCTTTGCCCTAAATGCAGTAACCATTATTCGGCCTCATTTATCTTTTAACAGACAAATGCGTGCTACAGATATTACGGATTCTTAGGTTGTAAAATAGTTTGAAAGTAATTAGCCAACTTGGCCTTCCGACCTTAACCATTGAAAAATTCCCGGCATGTTCACGACGATGACGTTACGCTATAGATAACGTGCGCGATACGTCATCGCCATACTACACGTTAAGACGGAAGACACTGACTTATTTATGGTATTTTGGAATCCTGAAAGAAAGTCAAAGAAACTGTAATAGTTATTTTTGGCAACAAAATCGCCCTGATTACATAACGTAGTGCCAGTTGTCCTACTGACTGAGAGCATTGAAAACTTGGCACCATTTTGCTTTTCATTTATCGACCTTACTCGTGCAAAGTGTCAGTTGCGACGTTGGCAAGGCGCAATCTCCATTAGATGACACGGTATATATAATAGCCGATCTATCGACTCATTATGTAACATTTTCATTGGATTTTTAACTGATGTACAAAAGCCAGTGCAGGAAAACGTCGATTTCGTCAATGAAAAGCCCTGACCGCAGATATAGAGAATATGCGAAGTAATTCGCAGAGATCAAGCCGGCCTTTTAACTGAGTAAAGGAATGTAAAACAGGATGTTATAAATCCGGCAACGTTGCTAAACCTGCATGCTGGCCACGCGTCTGTCTGCACCATTTTGCTAAAATTATCCTCTAGCGAGTAAAAAATGCATTATCGCGAATTATTATTACTGGATTGCAATTGGGAGTATTTAATAGTAATCGATTTTTAAGGAATTCGATACAAACCCACTGCCAATTGGATAAGGCAGTGACGTGGAGACCTTGAATCACGAGGTTAAGCTGGTTAAGTCACTATGAAGAAAATGGCTTCTGAAAAACCTCGTGTAAGAGTAAGAGCGCGGATCGTTTCGACAAAATACCCGAAAAGTACTAAGAAACCCCACACATTCAATACATTTCTCCATAAAGTATGCGACAAATGTTCCGAACAGGTAGTTCAGATATGACCCGTTATGTAACCGCTCAAAAAATTATGGGCGTTCAACCCAACCCGGTGAATTACAGAACTTTAAAATGGGGTTAAGTCAGTTGGGCAGCAAAATGGCCGTTTTCTCTTACCTTTGTAACGTTGATCTTCGGGGATTTGCTTGGAAATGTGCTGTACTTGCAAAAGCAATTTCACACGTTCGATTGGGGCTACACATGTTTTGGATACAGCGGCAGAGATACCTCCAGCCAGGAAATCTTTGAAGAAGGCAACTGGGTCAGACAGAGACATTTTGTGGTAGGTTTGCAATAGGGCTTGAAATCAAGGGTACGAGCGACAATTATGTCCAGGTGTATTCGGACCGCGCACTAAACTGCCAGTGAAGTAGAGATTCAGCACGAAAAGCGAAGAGAGAGGGCCCCGGTCATGTGCCCAGACCCCGGGCTGTGGGACGGGAATAAATGTTGCGCACGCAATACTGTGACGTCAATTTCTCACAGTGAGGGCGCCCACGGAAGGTGAAGGATACGCTTTTATGTAATATATATTTTATTGATATTACTGAAGATGATGAGATGATGATGATGAGCATTGGGGCTTGCTCTAGTATACCCATATAGATATATTCACATTTTCCATCCAAAGGATTGGACTAAAGTTGATGTTGTGAACGAGAGCAAGAGGTTGACGTCGATATAGAAGCAAGAGTAATACAATCCTGCGTCTGTTGGAGCAATGAGGAGACATAATGACATTCGGCATATTAACGACTATGAACAACACTTCTATATCTACAATCCATTGGATCCTTCATATATTACCCCTTTGCTCCCATCTCGTATGTTAACTCACATTTGTTAAGAGAATGTCAAAAAAACCAGTTGCTGTTGGGAAATTTCTCGTCCATTTAGACCATTCCACAGTGAAGATGAATGATCTCTAGACCAGATATACAAGATGTGTTTTCAGTGCTTCGGATCTCTAGCCTAATAGTGCAGTCTGGTGCCCACGTTTTGCTTTCATCTGCGGTTAACATTTTCAACGGCGAAGCGATCTTGGTTGAAGTGTTCTCCCCTATAGAAAAATTGTCCAATAATGTGAAAGTTAACAAAACCACTTAACAACATAGTTAGTGCTCAGAAGTGATGAGACGCATGATTCTGGATTACAAATGAATGGTCCAATTTACATCCATGATTCATGGCTCAAGTGGAGTCGAATGTTAGAATGGAACTGTTTAGATATTTTATTTATTAGCTTGCTCATGATTTCCAAATTTGAACTCTGAAGAACTCATTAGTGAATTTACAGTAAAATTGTGAAGTTTCGAAGAAAGTCTTTTTGTGAAGACGTCTTTATGCGCTAGAGAAAAGATATGTGATGTTATTGCTAATAATGAGTAAGGAATGAATACGTTCTTGTACGCAACGGAAATGAAATGTAAAAGGTCTTCAGTTATAGGGAAATAAAGTAATATGTAAAGGGTCAGACCTTCAACAGAAGCCAGGAAAAAAGTTGCTTATAATCCATGAATTCTGAAACTTATGAATATTATTATGCAAGCTACTATCTGCAGCTTAATGGTGGAAATCGATAGCAAATGTTTTCCAAAGCCTAATAAAATTGATATTGAATCTAGWACTGTGAGAAATGTGAAAGGGAACAAAGTTAAGGTATACAAATTGTTCTCAAAAAACCTGGAAACCAAATGTTTTTTTGTGAAAATATACTGAAATGGGTGGACTGAGATAAGAATTTTATAAGCCATATWTCCTTTACGGATGACTGGTCATTTTTTTAGCATGAACTTGGATGACAATTCATGTTAATAGTWGAATTAGTTCAGTCTAATTTAKGTGCAATTGTCYAATTGGATATTAGACGAAATACTAAACTCTGTGAAAAATGCAGAAGGAGGTTTATTTACGATGGGCGGAAAAAATACGTGTTATGTTGATGACGCTAACATTCTGACAGAAAATAAAGACGATTTAGAATGATTCCTAKATTCATTTTACATWAAATCTAATTACTTCAACAAAGAAACCTTTGTCATCTCGAAGAATTTACTGAGATGAAAACATGCTCTCGGAACCTTAACTAGATTTTTTTTACCACTTGGGTGTAAACTCTCCTCAGGTTGAAATGAGTAAATGAATACAAAGCTAGCTGAATATTGGTCGCACTGTGGAACATCATCTGGAATAACGCCAATATGAGTAAAAGAACTAAAACCAAAATATGCAGATCTAAAATAACAGCAAAAGAACAAAAAATACATGTTAAGACACAAAAAGAAATACATATATAAGACACGAACGGCGGTGGAAGAGATAATCAGTTGGGGACGTAAGCCTAAAAGAGTTTGAATGATCAAGTAAAGAGAATATATTGGGAAAATTTTTTGAATCGCATAGGATTCTCATAGAAACTGTTCTGGACGTAAACATCTCAAGAGCTACTAATCTGGAAACTGGAAGCATAAGGGATTCAATACTTAGAAGATAAGAAGTGGCACCGTTTATAAGTTTGGTCTAATTGACCCAGACTATAAAAGGCAATTTTATAAAACACTTCAAATTTATAAATATTATGAAAATTGATATAAGTAACTAGCTATAGTTACTTATATCAATGAGTTGTGTTTAATGAGAAGAATTTTGAAACTTGGTACACTGCAGCTAACGATCTAATTTGTATGGATTCTTTATCACCAAATGCTTAGGCCTTTGCTCTTTATGAGTTAACTTTGTTTTCACGTTTGATTCATTCTTTTCAAATTCACGTTAAATCCGTAATTCGAAAATATTGGTAATAAACAAGAATTGACTACACCAATGGTGAGTGCGCGATTGGTTAAGGCGCTTCACGCAATCGGCGAAAAAGAACGTGAACGACATGAAATTACGTCTTTAAAATACGCGCGTGCAAACCTTTTTCCGAAATCTTACAACGTGAAATTTTTAATTTTCACCCTTGTTATCTCATTGGCCAAGGTCGCAGATTCATTTAGACAATTCATAACTGTAACAAGGTCGAGAACCTTTGTGGTTCCACAGCATGATAATTATTTCTTGAGCTGGGTTCAGATGGTTAAACTTTCAAACATATTTGATATGCCATTTCAGCTGAGAGCTGTACTTTTTTGTCTGGCCTAAAATTTAGGGAAAGTGAATAATAACCGCCGCCATCCTGTTCAATGCTTCGACCCTAAAGTTATTGAAGGCAGGTACAGAGAACCATCGGTGATGCCATTCTTTAAAGAACAATAACAAAGGGCGACTCTCGAAATATCTAGTTGATGTTCGCGTTCTTCCAAGTTACAACTTTGGATTTGTATTCCATATAATTATATATGGACAATATGATAAATAAAAATGACCAGAGATTAAAATTTTCCATTTAAATTTGTATTATTATTTTATATAAGAAAGTCTTCAAGCTGAAAAGTAAATTAAAGCAAAAAATTAGTCGAAAGATTTTGAATAGGTAGTTAAGGATCAGCGACGTTATTTTGAAAATCACAAGCAAAACTTTTCTGGAAAAAAATTTAAATAAGTATGTGTATTTATAGTTACAGCGCACCTAACATTAATGATTTTGGGCTAGGTCAATGTAAGTGCAGCCAAATTCTGAAATTAATATTTCGAAAATTATTAGATCGATAAATGAATACTGATGTGAGGAAGCGATAAGTTTTGTCTTGAATTTTAAAAACTGTCTACAGGTATAATGTACAATCACACGCCTAATTAAATTTCTTTAATTTATACATATTTTATTGTTATTATTATTTGATTCCTGCTTAAATTCGTTTGTATTTTCTATAAATTTAGTACTTCCTATAAATTATAGCACCAATTTAGTCCATCGCAAATATCTGTATTCTATTTTATTCATTAAAAGATGTATGCAGGAGCCAAAGGGAAAATAAATACAGTTGTTTATATTAATTATTATATTAT
>NW_026018611.1:7839873-7870438 GCF_020466585.1 Dendroctonus ponderosae
AACAACTATTTGTGTGCTGTTCCTAAAAAATACGAATGAAGAAAAATATCTTTACATGCACGTACTTTGTATTTATAACCTACATATAAAACATACCATCGTAGATATTGATTATACCTATATTGCTAAATGTGAACGAATTACAAATTTACGTTTATACAAAATAACTTTTATATTAAATTTCATTATTACATATGGAGTGCTTTAAAACTTAGTTTAGTACTTTGGTACTCTTAAAGTTCAAATAATGTTAAACCCTTTAACAACCATTGAATAATGAATGAAACATTTGTCCCACAAAATAACCCAAAAATCGACTATCCGATAAAAAGTTATCAATTTTTTCCTGATAAATATAGATAGATACTTGAGGCTTATTAAAAATCATTTAAATACACTACATATTCAACACTTCCTTCAATTACATACTTCACATACATATTCAATACACTACTTCCTCAAAGACATTTTGTAATTTTAATTCCGTCTTCAATTTGAAAGACAGAAAGACATTTTAATTGTTGTATGCTGCTGCTGAACAAACGCTACAAAATATAATAACTACATACAATACGTAAGGACAAAAACTATAATTTTACTAAAATTTCAAGTAATGATTTAATACAGTTAGAAACATATCTTTTCTGCAATAGCATTTAATTCAACGCAATTCCCACAAAAAAACATTTAGGCGATCTGGTTTTAAATGGATTTTAGCCATATAAACACACTTTTAAATAATTTTGCTGCAAAATTGTACTAAATAGTTTTGTTTATGTTGTTCGACCACACCAGTTTGAAAAACGCGACAAAGGGAACCTTTTTCACTTATTTCCAGCAATTTTGCGGTTTGCTGCTCATAAGTGAATTCGGCTTTAACTAACGGTAAATTACGGCATATTTTTGTTTTTTATCCAGTTCTAGAGTTTGATTATAGAAATTACAGATATTTACTACTTAATATTGATCATTAACAATAGTTGTAATGAATTGCGAACTAATTGTCTCAATAAGAGTATTCAGTGTTCTTCGAATTATTTAGACAAATTGTTTTGAAAAAGTAAGAGCAATTGGCTAATTGATATTTTTGTTTGCGCCAGAAGAACGAGGAAGATTCGACAACAATTTTAATGAAAATTGTATTACTCGTGATCATACATTTTCAGCTTGATTATTGATTACGGATGCATTATTTTTCAACTTATTGGGAAATTGCAATATCAGTTGCACAGTCCCAAAACAAATTATAGATATAAGTACCTACATTCTTTTTCGATCTATACTTCGATACGTTCTTTTTCGATTTTTATATTATTTAAGGAGGGTTAAGTGCAAGAGATGAAATTGTTTGGATGCACAATGCCTACTTTTTCAATTGTGATGTTCAATTAGTTATCTGGTGTTTGATATACTTGATATGAAGGTGTCTAGATCACGTGCAACGTTTGAAGGTCAATAGTTACAAATTTGCTCAGTTAGTAGTATGTTCATAAAGTATCTATGCTTTATCAGTATTGACATACACACTTACATACCTAGTTAAAAAAAGTTAGTGTTACAACTGAGATTTATGAAAATGTATACCACATAACTTCAAACTTCTTCATTAAATGAATCGTCGGATTAAATGAAATTCATTTAAGTTTGCCGACTAGATTGTATCAAGTACTTACATATCAACATCTATGATCAATCTTTGTCTTTTATAAAGTATTGAAAGTACAAACAGATAATATCCAGTTGTATGATAATATTAATGAAGTTTGATATTAAAAATATGTGTTATATTTTCAAGCAGTTAGTAAAGGAGTCTAGAGTTCGTTTGAAAAAAAAATCTGAATTATATTTAGCGATCATTACGTAGACATTGGCAAAGCTGCGGCAAAATCTATAGCATTGAGCTTTGCCCCAAATTTTTCACCTCAAGTCAGCTGAGTGTCGATTATGCAAACATTGGAACCGAAATACTTTGTTGAAAGTCATTGATTAGTGCTTGGCAAAAGGTGCATACTGTCTTCAAAAGTGCAAGGGTATAGATACTAAATAAACATGCACTTGCCAGGCCTCTACGTCATTGTGTCGTTCCATCGCAATTTAAAGCGCAATTGTTTTGATTTTCTAGCATGTGAAAATGGAAAAAGTGCCTTTTTTATAGTGTGTAGAGCAATTCGAACTGAAGATGTAAATGCATTTTTTATCAATAAAGAAACTATTACCCAAAAAGTCAAAGAATAAAACTGATTTTCATGTATACTAATACATTTTTTGTTTTTTAAAATAATGGGAAGTAGTTAATTAAAAAGTCTATTTGTGATTTATTTTTTATATGTATTGCAATATTTCCGTGTAATCATTTAAAATACCTGTTTTTGTAACGACATATACGTTCCATTTTTTACAATGTATGCTATCAGAAAGTTACAAAGTTCACTTAAATTATGCACAATATCCAAAATATATGATAATTTGGCAGAGCTTAATTTCTTCATTTGAAATATATTTTTATCACTTACATATGAGTGGTTCTACTGCTCAAAATCATTTTAAATAAGCTAATTAAATTTTGCAGTCAGTACTGTATTTTGATCATATTTGAAAGTTCGTTTTATTCGGAATCGTAAGAATCATTTACATATTCATATTTTTTTAGACTTTGGCAATATTCTAAGAACTTATTTCACCAGCTGGTAAAGTTAGTAAAAATATTTATTTATATAATACGAAATTAAAAAACGGATGCTTCTCGACTGGAAATATCTAAGCAGTAAATTTCTAGTATATTTGATTAATAAAAAATTGCATCAACATTTTCTGTTTGCCATTTTCCCAGCTCGTAATAGTTGGGTATATTCTTGTCTTAATGACGAACGCACGATGAATTAAATATTTTGGAACTCCCGCTCCAAAATGTCGAAGTGCATTTTGCAAAAGCCAGATAATGTTTTTGTTATTATGTAATATCTGAGTAGAAGTTAGTTCTTTATTTTAAAAAAATACGTACTCCTATACAGATTCTTCTATTTTTAAATTGTCATTATATACCCTAAATGTGATTTCTGTGAAGATGACTGGTAAGCTTTGATAATGACTTTCCTCGATATTTTAAATTAATAAATAAATGAACTCAAAATTCTGTGACAATCATACACATATAAATTACTGTTTTCACATATAAAATTACTACTAAGGAAAAACCACAAGGACTATTCAAATTACACCGTATCTTACAGGACAATATCGCGAGGTAAATAAAAGTATGTTAACGTGCTAAGATCTAAATATATTTGTATTTTTACAGACTTGGGTTGCCAATATTTTATTTCTCATAGTAAACTTTTTAATAACCTAAGGAATTAACAAAAAGCTATTTGGCATTTTCCATATTTAGAACATTCGAATTCCATTCGGGAACTTATTTACTTATTCTATAGAATTGTTATCGAATCGACAATATATTGTCGATTCGTTAAAATTATCATTATTCTATAGTCATTTTAATAAAATTTTGAATCAATTCCTGACTTGACTAAAAATGCATTTAATCAGAAGTTCGAATTTAGTGTTTATAATATACATATATACATATATATAAAATATTATTTTTAGGCAAGGGGATTAGCTTTTTCACTTACGTAACTTAGTCGCTAACGGATTATTTATTTTATAGTTATGTGAAAACTTCAAATAACTTGTGTAGAAATAAATAAACACTTTACATTTTATTACAATTCGCATTATGTTAGTCTTGCAGGTAGTGAAGATTAAATCCCTGGGCTGGTGCTGCCAGTGAAATTTTATTCAAGTTTTTTTTAACCTCTGTATCTGAAAAGCAAAAAGACCCAGTCAGTTATATTTAATTCAGCTGTCTTAAGCTAAGATTATATGTAGAATCGAGTAATTGGTATAAAAACATTTAATTCATAAATTAATAAGTTTCTTACTTCAGTTTCTAAATTGAATTTTTCAATTTCCAGTTCATCTGCAGGATCTTCTTGAGCCGAGATTTTCAAATCATGTTCCAGTGATTCGTTCTGAAAAACTATATTTTTAGAGTATATTTATAACAAGCCAAAAGCAATCATACCAACGAATGTAACTCTTTAATCTTCTCTTCAATTCGCGCTATGGCCAAATCTTTTTCTTCAATATTGTTCTGGATTTTGCCCAGATCATGGGACATCTTGTCGGCTAGTTTTTTGTAGCTTTTTTTCAAATTTTCTGTTTTTTGATTGGTTTCAAATTCTCGTAACCATATACTTCTTCTCACTTCATTTATGTGAAGTTTCATTTCTTCGTTCGATCGAATTTTAGTTTTATAATCCTGCTTCTGATCCTCTAATTTTCTGATCTGTAGACAATTATTTAAATGTTATTTATGATTTGCATGAAGCAAAATATAAATCTTGACCTGATGTCTCAAGAAATCTATTTCGTTTTGAAATTCAACGGTGTTATTTATCGACTCTTCTTCTTCTGCCAATATGGCTTCAACGATTGGATCGTTATGAAGACCTATTCTTGACGATTTGCCATGAATTGTTTGTCTAGCTTCTCGTATCTAAAATTTGTCAAAATTACGAATATTCGTGTGATTTCAGTTATATTTTATCAACGGCTTACTAATGCTTTCTCTTCAAGATCGTGTTTAATTGCAGCCAATTCTCTTTTCAGTTTATCGAATTCCAATATAATATCTGCCTCTCTTAACCTGAAAATTGTATTTTGTTTTACTTGTTTTCACAGCGCAAATTGCAATTTTTCTTTGTCAGTCTCATTTTTTTATTTACAATTTAATTCTATTTGAATGTAAGTTTAGCTTTAAATTCAAGTTTTTTCGTCAGTTTGTCAGGGA
This sequence comes from Dendroctonus ponderosae, assembly GCF_020466585.1. Classification (NCBI taxonomy): domain Eukaryota; kingdom Metazoa; phylum Arthropoda; class Insecta; order Coleoptera; family Curculionidae; genus Dendroctonus; species Dendroctonus ponderosae. The sequence continues at coordinate 7,844,726 of NW_026018611.1, forward strand.
GATCTGCAACTTTTCTTAAAATGTGAGTGAATGCGCTTTTAAATTTCACAAATTACTGCGGTCTTAGCTGTAAATATGCTATTTTTTAAAACATTCCGCAAACTTCGCGAAGGACGAATTATATCAAACTAAGAAAATAAATAAGAGATCGTGCATTGGATTTTATGAATTAAAGCTAGTTGGCCGATTTCCTCAAATGAAAAGTTGTTGGGCCATCAACAATTTTAATACGAGGTAAAAAACTATTTATTCACTTTCATGAAACTATTTTTCCCTTTTTGGTGTTCGAGAATTTGAGCAACTAAAATCGAAACTAAGGCATACTCTTTTCCATTAATGAAACTATACTTTGTTTCTTATTATGTTTTTTTTACCTAGCGGCTAGGTATTCATCCTGCCAATGTCCTAGTCCTTGTCTATGGACATTTTTCGTTTTTTCAACATCATATTCAAGTTGAGTCAAATAATCGTGAAGCTCCTGAAGTGTATGTTCACTCTCTGCTATTCGCAACTTGGTTTTAATTAATAGGTCTTGTAAGCATTCTTCCACATTTTGCTTAAAGCCCAATAATTCCTTGATTGGTTTCAGTTCGTCAATGAAAGTGTTCATCTAAAGTTAGTTTACAACATTTGAAAGCTTCCAAAATATCACACACTGGATATTTGTATCTATTTAACAATTATTTGCGGGTCAATGCCGGCGATTCTATTTTTTACAGAATTTACGCTACCTTACTACAAATATTTTTCAATGGAATTTAATTACGCAAAATATGATTTTTAATTAAATATCCACTGATTCCAGTCTTTTAATAGGTACTCATTAAATATCAGCTATTTAAAAAGTGAATTATTTATTTAAAATTCGTTTTATATTGAATTAATAAAATGATGCTTACTGAATCTATTTGTTCTTTACAGATTTCCAATCTCTGGGACTCCTCCAGACAAGTGCGGCGCTCTTTTTGAAAAGTTTCCAGTAAGTTGTTTAAATCGTTTTTCTTTGTTATTATGTCCACCTCATTATTAGTAAATGTATCCCTTAAATGGCTATTTTCCTCTTCGAGATGCTTTAGTCGGAGTTTCAGCTCCTCATTAGAACGTTTGGCTTTCTACAGTAAAACAATTGTGTGTAGTGGCATTAATGAACAATAACACGTTTCCATTTTAAAATTTTCAATTCTCTATCGATAATCAATGAACTAATTGAACACTAAATGCGGAAATAAACAATTTTGAGTTCCCACCTCTAGTTCTAATCTTTTTTCCCGTTGGCCTTCCAGTATTGCTGTATATCCACTATCGACGAATTGAAACATGTTGAAATTATTAAAACACTTTTTTATAATGATCTCAACCACACCTCAACGCACAAGCAACTAGCTTAACAATTAACAATAAAACTTAATGTTAATTTGTTATCAGGTTATTCAAGGTTCTGATAAGAGTTTCAATGTGTTATTGCCGATTAGAGACGCAAGTTTTTTCATAGATGTTTTGTTTATTTCACCTGTCCATATGTTGAGATTATGGATAGTATCCATATTTGATTGTCCGTTAAAATAACATTCTTTTTGTTATGCTATGCGTTACCTTGATTTGGAACGTGAAAAAGATTAAACTTTATGGTAGGAAACAATAATATGTAATTAATAAGTTTAATTAAGTGACTAATACATTATTGATCAGCTGTTTTGATGCATTTTTTCGCGGTTTGTTCAGTTTCTACTGTTGGAAAGTGCGATGTTTCTTATTTAGCTGAATTAGTTGTTTCAATTCAATGTTCAATGTTCAAGTTACTAGTCAATTTAACATATTAGCAAACGCACTGCTATAGCAAGCTTTCAACAATATAGTATACATTTTTTAATTTCTCACGTAATAATTATTATCTAAATTTGATAAGGTAGGCAGAATAAGTATTAAAAAAATTTATTTTACTCAAAATATTTATTTCCAATAAATACATTTTTATGAGCTATATACATAATGCAGAAGTGGCAAAGATCCAATACTCAGTTCCATTACATTGCAGTCGTCATCAGTCATCAAACTTATAATACTTTAATAAATAACGTATACTATTTTGACTACTAGGTAGGTAATAAATATGATTATACACTTATGCACTAGTAGCGGATTTCATAAACCTTTATATAATAAAGACAATAGATATGTCATTTTCGAGAGTAGTTTAATAATAATTAATTGCGCATCTACTACTATCTAGTATAGCTAGTAGAATTAATACAATTAATCAATTATAAATCCTATTAGTATTGCAAGTGTTTTGGCATATTTAGTAGCTAATACATACATTTTCCTATTATAGTCGATTTAGGAATAGTTGACAAATATTACACTGTGTAGTCAAAGGGGTTTTTGAATACAATTTATGGACTTTCTAGAATTTTTTTACTGGAGCGAATTTAATTTAAAGATCAATCTATAAATATTTGTCAGCTTTCTTGATCACATAAACCAGAGCTTTGAGCGAGGTTCATTATAAAATTAGTGAATTGACTACAATCAATACGGACCACTACTCCCTGGATATCCGTTTCCATTGCCGTTGCCGTTTCCATTGGTGTAGCCGTTTCCATTTCCGTTGCCATTGCCATTTCCGTTGCCATTTCCGTTTCCATTTCCATTTCCATTGGCATAACCGTTACCATTACCGTTTCCATTGGCGTAGCCGTTTCCATTTCCGTTGCCGTTGCTGTGGCCGTTTCCATTTCCGTTGCCGTAACCGTTGCCGTTACCATTTCCATTGCCGTTGGCGTAACCGTTACCGTTGCCGTTTCCATTTCCGTTGTATTGATAGCCACCGTTTCCTATAGAGGAAACCCGGAATTAGAAGTTTAATAAAATTACTCAATAGTAAGTGTGTTGAAAATATTTAAGAAATATAGTTGGTTTGACCAACAGGCTCCAACTAATCATTGAATATGTATAAAGTAAGAGTGCCATAATTACCATTTCCGTTAGATCCGTCGCCATTAGCTTCCCCTAAAATCAAAATAATATCAATTATATAGATGTATATGTATCGATAGATAAATGAATGCGAATTTTAAAATCGTATATACCTTCATAAGTTACGACTGGTTTGTATCCGTCTAAGTCAGCTTCGTATTGGACAATTTGCCTTCTACCATCAGGAAGCAATACGTGGTATTCTCCAATGGTAAGGTCACCATCTCTCTCTTCTTTGTGCCCGAATTCGTTTCCAGATTCTGGGTCGTTGACTTCATATTCAAATTGGTACTTTGCGGGCTCCTGAATAATAGATTCAGTTTTTAATTTAATTACAAATCAAATTTAATTTAAATTACCGTAACTTCTTCTTCTTGAGGTCCACCGTTAGCGTATCCTCCGTTAGAAGCGTAACCATTGCCGTTACCGTTACCGTTTCCATTGCCGTTGCCATTGCCGTTGCCATTGCCGTTGCCATTGCCGTTTCCATTTCTTGGAGGTCCATATACTGGAGCAATACCGTTACCGTTACCGTTACCATTACCGTTACCATTTGAAGGTACTCCATAAGTGGAAGAAGGCCTGCCGTTTCCTATAAGTCAAGTTTTAAGTTGACTGGTTCAGTTAATTATATTTAGGACATGGTACCATTTCCGTTGCCGTTTCCGTTGCCATTTGGTACTCCATAAGTAGAGCTCGGTCTGCCATTTCCGTTGCCGTTGCCGTTTCCATTTCCGTTTGGTACTCCGTAAGTTGAACTGGGTCGGCCGTTTCCATTGCCGTTTCCGTTTCCGTTTCCGTTTCCGTTTCCGTTTCCGTTTCCGTTTCCGTTTCCGTTACCATTTCTTGGTGGACCATATACTGGTTTTGGAACACCATTTCCTTTGGAAATTTGTTAAGAATTTTCATTAGAGGATGTTCATTTTATATAGAGGCAAATTCAAGTTTCAGTTCGTATTTTATCGGTTTACCATTTCCGTTGCCGTTTCCGTTTCTTGGTGGTCCGTAAACTGGTGCTGGAAGCCCGTTACCGTTTCCGTTGCCGTTGCCATTGCCATTTCCGTTTCCGTTTCCTGCAATTGTATGAAGTGTAAATTTAGAAGAATATATTACTTGAAAGCTGTTTATAATTCTGGAAATCAAAGTTTCAGAAATTTGTTTTTAAATGAATGTTATCTGGAAGTGGTATTGAAAATGGATGATAATATCTACCGTTTCTCTAAATGATTATTAGCATGATCGGGTAATGGGCGATTCTCTTGAGCTAGTAGATATGCTTGTTATTTACCGTTTTCAATTCCAATGACGTTTCCGTTAGGAACTCCGTAAAGTGGAGATATTATTATACCATTTTCATTTCCATTACGATTACTATTTGCTGGCGGTAGATAGCTACTTCCAGGAATACGATCACTGTCAGGGTCTGGAGAACCATTTCCTGATTTCACAAGTTTCTCAAGATTGAGGATAATTCTTAGCGAATTTTTTGTTTTACTTTGTTAAAGTGTGAAACTAAATTATATTTTCTAATGCAAGTTTCGCTGCATACCATTGCCGTTTGATGGGGGTCCGTAAACAGGGATGGGTGCGCCGTTTCCGTTACCGTTGCCGTTGCTGTATCCATTTCCGTTACCGTTACCATTGCTGTAACCATTGCCGTTGCCGTTTCCATTTCCGTTCAGTCCGTTACCGTTTCCATTTCCGTTCAGTCCGTTACCGTTTCCATTTCCGTTCAGCCCGTTACCGTTTCCATTGCCGTTCAGTCCGTTACCGTTGCCATTTCCGTTAGAATAGCCGTTGCCGTTGCCATTACCATTGGATAATCCATTGCCGTTTCCATTACCATTGCTGTATCCATTACCGTTTCCATTTCCATTACCATTACCATTACCGTTGCCATTTCCATTCGGGCCTAGAGGAACACCGGGTTCATAACCAGGAGGGCCGTATCGAGGACTAACTCCATCTGGAAATAAAATTTAAAAAAATATATTTCACACGTAATTAGTGAAAAAGGTGAAGAGTATATAAACTCCGCTGACTAAAACTAAGCTTTTAAAGTGACTTACTTCCATTACCATTCGGCGGTAGATAGGAATTGAGAGGCGCCTCGGGTCTGGCCACAACAGTCCATATTAAAATCAGGCAAGATACAAGCTGCAAAGAAAATGTTTGGAACAATTATTAAACATTTACAGAAAAATAATTCGCTGTAATAAACTCCATAAATAATAATAAAGGACAATTCGGAAGTGTTAAAGTGATATAAATAAGAATATTTACAGTACACAAAAAACTGACGCGCATATTTTAAAAACGTTAACTATACAAGGTTTCTGGACTTTCCTCCAAGTTGACTTTCTAGGGGGTGAATGCTAGATGTAGAATTGTTCCCAGAAAGTATAAAACATTAAAATTCTTTGCCGGATTTTGACAATGGTTTCCCACCATTTGCTTCTGGGCTTTGAATCTACTTTTGCAATACCGTATAATCTTCACAGTCGTTTGAGATCTAAATGGCATTTTACGTTAAGCGAATTTTATATCTAAAATCGATCGTTTTCCGAAGATGAGTGGGCTTTAATGCATGACATAACAGAATTCCCATACGAAACTAGAAAAACTATTTCGCTAAAATTTGATTTGGCAAACTTTTTCTAATTAGATAGCATTCTTTTATTTCTAATGCTGTTGGCCCTCAACCTGTCCTAAAAATGCAAATCTTCCTAAAGAGGCAATCTGTCCTTAATTGCCTCTTAAGAATGTTAGCTGCAACTGATTCCATCAAAGTATTTCAAATATTCTGATGTAGATATTACCATAATAGAAACATCATTATTGCGTTTTCGCAATTTGATGTTGATGACATTTTTTTTGGATTTATTTTGCGCAACCCATGTTTGAGTGAATACGTTTTTATCTATTTATTTTATTAGATTTGTAATGAAGTTTAATTGAAAATTTCGATTTTATAGAGATATAAATTGAATCACATTTTCCAACATAAATCGAGAGAAATGTTATTTAATATGGATTTTAGAAGAACTTTGGTTGATGATTTGAAAAAACAACTTTATTTTGATTTAAAAACTTAAAACGAATAATCGAAGGAAAACCTTAAAGCAGGTATATAGGGTTAATACAAAATGTATTCATCCACCATGTAAAGTAGAAATATTGTTAATAAAATATATTTAAGTAAGGCAGTTTCATACCTTTAACATACTGACTTTGATGAAACACTAAACTTCAACACTAACAAGCAAAGCTGCCAAGCTAAGTATTCAAAATCTTCAACTGACTTTCTTGAGATTCCAAACTGTGTATTTTCTTAAGAAAATTTAGTACTGTTACTAAAGAGATGTCAACTACTGAATGATTCTGTTGAAGATGTTCCAGCCTTTTATACTTAATCGAGCGTGATTCACAATCATCTATTTAGATCAAAATACGCTTAGATTTTTTATGCAATAATTTTCGTCGCATGGCAGAAGATACAGGGGAAAGAAGCTGTCCCCTTTCTTGGCAATTTCAGATGTGTGGAGGGTATCTCGGGCCATCGATGCACGTAAAATCAAATCTTGCCGCTCTCACGCTTATTTTAGTTTGGGCAAATATCGTGAGAACACAAAAATGTTTGTGATAGAATATTTATTATATTACCGGCAACCACTTATGTATTTCTAAATTTATATTTGAGCTTCAGTTAGAGTAAAAGTTTATTTTGTTTCAATTTTGACAAGTTTGCAGATTGTGTTGGGTTAACGATATAAAATAATAAGAAGAATATACAATACAAGTTCGTCAAGTTAAATAATTTTCCATAATTGCTTCGTTGCGAATTAAATTTAATAAGATATAATAATACTTTTTGTGTATAATTTGAATTTATTTTGTCCAGTACGAAACATTTTTCTCAGATTAAGGTAACGTTATAATTTTGTCTATTGCCTATTGTTTCCTGATTTTTCCCACAAATTCATTTTTTGTCTGACAGGTTTTGATCAATTTTTTTTATCATGATTTATTGTTCTGTTTTATTTTAGTTTTATTTTTCATGTTTAGCGTTTAAACATTTTGACTGGTTCAAATTATATATTGAAATGGTGATTTTTAGAATTTAGTCAGAGAGAAGAAGAATTAGAAGTATTTTTAGAATATAATCAACAATGCAGGAAAATTTAGCTTAATTATTTGGCTTTCTTTTAAAATGTCTAGTTTTTGTTTTTTAAAACTAGAATGTTGACAAAGCAACATTGATTTGTTAAAATACAGTACAATAATTAAGAGGAAATTAGGAGGAATCTTAGCGTTCTTACACTTATAGGTAAATTATACGAAACTCAATTTGTAGAAAAAAAGAAGATTGTATTATTTAAATAAATCACATAATTCAAAAAAGAGTTTTTTAAAAAAGAAAATATACATGATTTCTATTACAATAACCACTAAAATATTTTTTTACTCTCTTATCTTTTGCTTTTTCATTCTATAGTATATTCTTGTTATTATAAAGAGCGTTATGCATATACATTAGTTATTGTCAAAGTATTATAAAAAAGTTCTTTAGTAAAATGAGAACTTGATGTTTGTTTCTGCGTGATGATGTTTTCGGTATTTGATAAAAGCTACGAAGATTATTTATCACCCAACTTGCGACTATAATAACGACGTTTTCCACATAAAAAAATATCATTTGCTAAATTCCAGTTAGGCTCGTTCTGGTTGTTAGGAGGCCCTAAACTAAGGCTACGCCTGCAACGTATTCTCAAAATTACAATTTTGTGATTTGTAACACCAAGTTTTAAAAAGTATTAAGAATGATTTATAACAATTCTAAATTAAGAAATAATTTAATTTATGAAATGTTTTATTAACATGTTTAACATAAACTATTTTGGTTAGTTAAGTTGGAACAATATATTTGCATCAGTTCTTTAATGAATTACTGTTTTCAAAATAACTTGAAGTAATTTGGTTTAAAATTAAGCAATTTTTCATTCCACCACCGGTTTTTAGCAATTGTTTTAACCTGAATATATTTCCTTCAATTTTCTGTCGTTTATTTAACTTGACCTAACATGTCCATAAGATCTGACTGCTTATGAATAATCGATTATTCATCGACGATCGTTTAATTTTTGATAATTACACTATAAAATTGTCCTACTGATTTACTTAATTTGTCTACTTAAATTGTATTCTCCTAAATTACATATTAATAAGAACAAATCAAAATCAATTCCTGGGCTTCAGTCATTTATTGTCTATTTATCAATTAAAATACGTTTCGGTGTTTTCCACCATCATCAGTTTCTCTAAAATATTAATAAGAACATAAGACTACAAAAACTATTTATTTTAATTTACTGTTTCGGATTTACGACAAAGATTTTAGTTTCGGGCCAGCGTCAGTTAAAAACATGTATAGCTGAAAATACTCGCTAAATCGTATTTTTTATTTAGGAAAAAGTATAAGTAAGTTTACAATTACTTATCGAGAAAGGTAATTTTACTTCTTCGGTTGTGCAAACATTTGCTTATTTTAATAAAGTATGAACGTTGATGTTAGTGAACAAATGGCGATTGTAATTCTCTCGGACTAAACGCGCTCTAATGGTAATCCTACTGTGTTTAATGAAAATGGATCTTCTTGCACCAACCTGCAATATACGGCATATACGAGGCTATTTCATTAGCACAAGAATGGTACGGTCAATGTCTTCGAATGTGTCGCAGATTCGTTCTTCCAAATGTCAAAAAGACATGTTTCTGTAATCAGATTAGGAATTCACTAATTACATAGAATATGTGTTAATTATACCTTTTGTATAATTGATACATTTTATGTCAGTGTTACGAGTCGCATATTTCTTATTGATGGATTCTTTACGTCCATACTGTGGTGCAAGTCTTCATATATGGTGTGGATACCCTTTAATTTGTTGCTTGAAATCATTTTGGAAGATTTTATCAATTTTCACATGCATTCATCATAGTACATCGACTATTTTTGCTAAAATATTGTAATTTTTCTTATAGGATTTATTCAATCAAATTCTAGATAGTTTTTCTGCCATCGAAAGAACAAAGTCACGTCTCGATTGCACGTGGTGTCGCCAAGCATTTCGCAAGGAATAAATTCTGCTACGATACCTAAACTGTCTCAAAGATAAAACCCAAGGAAAATAAATCTTTCATGTGGCTCGTGATTCTCGTCGTATTAAGCAATAACTTCGACATCTTCTCTGCTTTTTTCTTCGATTCAAGAATCAGTACTAGAGCAAGGCTAGAAAAGCGGCAAAATAATACGACACTTATAAGATATCTCATATGTTATAAATAAAAAAATGCAAATCAGTCTCAATATACGTTTAAAAGCCGATGGGAGAAACTTTTTCTGGTTGGAACTGAAATATGCACCTTCAGTCATGCTACTGGGGTCGAATTTTCCACGCCCACTGCTAAATAATCAGCTCCACATTATTAATGCACATAATGTTTAAAACTTTTTGGTTGAAGCTCATTTGTAAAAAAATGACAATAATAAATCAATCTGAGTTATAATCTGAACCTTAAGCGACTGAATGTGAGCAGATGTGAGTTGATTCGTAGAAATATGCTAAGGAAAATTATTATTGAAACGTAGGCTTATTTTTTATCCCTTGGAATGTCTTCATTCAACAAAAATTATCATTAGCGATGTGCAAGAAGATATAATAGGCCATTTAATTATTAGTCCTGTGATCTTTAAAACGCGGTTAAATGACGAAACTTATTTATTACATCTCCAGAACACATTTCTCGGTTTACTTTACGAAGTTCCCTTAATTATCCAGCAACATATATGGTTCATGCATGATAAAGCACTCCCACATCTTTGAATGAGTCGAATTTTTTAAAGGACATGCTTTCGAGAGGAATGCGAAGCAAAAGCGAATAATTTTTTCCCCGGGAATGTGCTGGGGTTGCAAATTTTGCCATACATACGTTTAAACCAAGGAGAAAAAAGTATATCTACTTTTTAATGAGATTTTATATTGCGCCGAAAATTTTTGTAAAAGTGTTTGTGCAAATTTCGATTTGCTGCCGCTAAAAATTCCGCATAAAAATAATAATAGAATAACGAAATAAAAAAATAGTTTTGCAAATCAAAAATGTTAACTTCTCGGTCAGGGCTAATCCCAATAGCCTTATGCCCATGCTAATGATTCTATTCTGGATAGAGATACATAAGTACTATCCCAATTTTATTGTTATAAGCAAAACCAAAAATATCGGTTATTAGAAAAGGATTAGGCAAATTTCACTCGTTATATTCTCACTCATTTTGAACTCATGGAACTCATCAAAACCATGAATATCTATGCAAATACAATTATCAGACATATTTTTCCTATTCAGTGCCAGATAAAAATAATACAAATAATATTTAAAAACAAATTACAACGGTGCCTTGAGTTTGAGTGTATTTAAGAAAGTAGGTAATACATCAGCATTGGAAATGTTTCATTCCAATCCACTCATTTTCAAGGAAATCATAAAATGCATAATAATCTTGCTCTATCGTGTTTTTAATGATTGAAAGTTCTATCTTTTTTCTTGATTTCTTTTCAATATTTTGAAAGTTTTATAGTTTTACTTAATCTAATAGGTAACATTTTAAATGGTCTGAATCAAAAACATTCAGTTTAGAGGAATCTTCAAATAACTATGAAAAATTGAAAATAATAAATATAAACGTTGGCACGTTTATAAGACTTCCAGAAATGTTTCTTTCAATAGAAGCTCTGATCAACCTTTTCTTCTCGAATTCGGAAATTATTTAAGTTCTTCAGTTTCAGACGTTTCATCATTTCGTTTTGTTACATTAGGATGGGTTTGAATCTGAATCCAAAGGGAATTTTTGAGGACATTTTTCGAGTGTTGTTCGTAGTTCTTCGGCTTACACAGTCAGCTTTTCTGTTTATCGCTCTTTTCCTTTCTGTTTCCGTCATTCTATCTAAAACATCTACCTGTTTTCCTTTCCAAAATGTGTTGCCGTTCTTCCCTTTTAACTTGATAGCACTCAAATGCATAACATTTTTCTGTTTTCTGTATATTTTAACTGTATATTTCCTTGGCTTTGCAAATACAAGTTTTCTTATTTATTTTTTATTACTGTTCTTAGTAGTCACTTTTACTTCATCGGTTTTAAATGCATTTGCATTTTGGATTTTGTTGTCCAACAAAACTGCCTTCTTCCTCATAGTTGTCATCTCCAACGCTTTCATCTCTTTCATCTGGTAAATCACTTCGAAAAAGTTATTCTAAACTTTATTCACTTTTCAGCTATTGGAATAACTGACCTTTTATTTTTATTTTGTTTAGTAATATTACTTGAAATATTTTTTGCGCTGCTATAGTACATTTTTTTGTAATTTTTTTTAAGGGGTAGTTGTGTATTATCTGATTATTTATCATGGTCAGACTTTACATTTTCAGGCGGTTCTTGGGTATTAGAATTTTTGGTTTGACTTTCCATAAGATGTTTGCTTAAAGTTTTAAAGCCTTTTGAATATTGAGTCATTCTAAAAAATTTCGACGTTCTCGATTTTATTAAAATATCTACATATTAAATTCAAACAAATACAAATAACGAGTTACTAGCTCGAAAAATTGCTTCTACATGACGAATTAAAGTTAAGCAAACTAATATCTTTGCTTGTATCTTTAAATGGGCAACAAATTTCTCAGAAAGAATATGCGAATTTACTTGCAGTGCTTCTCGATTGTCGCCTGCCTGGAGCAAACATATCAAATCCATCAGAACCGCGCTCAACCTGAGGCTGAAGGGAATGTGTTGACTAACATTAATGTACACCATTTACCGTTATCTCTCGAAATTAAAATTAATCGAAAAAAAATTATAACATAAAACAGCAGATTTTAATGAAAAAATCGCTGACTAATTGCTCAAATACCGTGGTATGTTGGAAATGATGTTCTAAACGACTTGAAAATCTCAACTATTAAGGAAGAAAAAATACCTTCTCGCGTAGAAGTAGGATTTGCAGTTTGCTGAATATCTGTGCATAGATTTTTAGGTTTAAGAAATAGTTTGAGTGAAGAAGGTTAAATTATTACTTTGTTCTTCTCTACTTTCGATACATTTTCATAAAACTTTGTGGGTTAAACCCGCCCAATACAGCTTTAGTTGGGAAAACGGCAATTTCTTAGGAAATAATGAGTGGTACAAATAATCAACATACTCATTTAAACAACTATCTTTCGACGACATCACAGGCCGTGGATTAAATTCTTATTATCAAACTTGCGATTGCTCAACGTTAAGGCTGAAGATAAAAACCATGACATTTTCAGCACTGTCGGTCTACTTTTTATTCTAATCCAATTAACTTTTACGTTGACGTTTTTGTAAGATGTCATCGGAATGAACGCAAAATAAATAATTAAACAATCAAGATGCATCACACAATTCCACACACTGTTACGCGCCGATTTTTCGAAACCTTTTAAAGAGATAAAGTAATTGGCTGCAACGACCAGTCAGGAATCCTCATTGCATGGTACCGGTCGATTCATTTATTTTTATTTTCGATTGACCAACGTGTAACCACATATTTTATGTCTTTAGGTTTAATGTTAATTTTTATTCAACCAATTAAAATATACTATAATTGCTGGTGCTACACCAAGATCAACCGGGCTATTATAGAAGCATTATCGTAGGGTCATGAATAATTTATTTAATTTTGTGGCCATAAAAGGTAATATTGATCAACATTAGGAATTCAGCTGCTCAAGGGTTGTACATTCTAAAACCAATGAATAGCTTAGGATGGATGACAATAAATTTATAGTTGGCATGGTCAAGATTGAGGCGCGCAAACACATCCAACTTAATAATAGCAATAGTAATTTTCGATTCCATCGTCATTTTTTACATTGTTACTTGAACAAATTAAATTCCTATTTTATATCCGCTTTAATAATCCTGCGGATTTACTAATAGTAAACGTAAATATTTAACAAATCTACAAGTATATAATTTTAACACTTTTGAGAAAAATATGTGACGATTCACCTATAGTTCTGAATTGGGTTAGTCCTGAAAAAATGGCATCACTTTGCTTGTTAGCATATCATTGTTTGCAATAGTATTAGTTTAGTGATAACAAAGATGGGAAACTTAGTGGTTTTCTTTAGATGCAGAATGTTCTTTAATAATGGGGAATTAAATCAGAGTTTACAGTGGCAGATGCGATGTTTTTCTCGCATCTTAATTAAGACGTCAATTTATCTCAGGGCGACTTAGTTTTTTTGCTTGAAATCAACACAGTTACTGTTCTTTAGTTGCTTAACTTGACATTTGTTCAATTTTACCTCAATGCATTGGTGTAGTAACTGACTCAGTCCATATAATAACTCCAAACAGAGCTTTGGTTATTGCATCTCCTTGTTTCTGGGTAAACTTATTTGTAATTTGAAATGTACCAGCTACCATAAAAGCGCCATAATGACCGCATAAATATAATGGAAATTATCGGGTAATCTGTAGCATGGCAAAAGCTACACTCATACATACATTCAAGTGCGTAACTATTCCTAAAAGGAAAGTGCATCTGCGATAAAGCCATTATTACTACATTTGCAAGTCGTGACAAAACGCTAAAAATATAGTTCATGGTTCCATCATGGTTAATTGTATCAAGATTTTCTGTTTTATATCATCAAATAAATGTATTGTATGTGGTTGTGTAACATGTCAGGGCATTCATGGACAGGAAGAGGTAACTTCCACAACTTTGTCTACAATAATTACTTTATTTAACTTGTATATAATAACTATTTAGCCAGTAAGTAATAACAATAAATACTTTTTTGCATTAAATATCAGTCTAGGTCTCCATAATTAGCTACTCGATTCTTGAAGCTCACTTTTTAACAACTCCTCGAATCCATGGTATAAATTCCGACACTCTAGTATATATTCCTGGTAAATATGGTCTGGCACAACCAATTCCGGTTGATACAACTCCAACTACCATCATCTGATTTTGAGATTCGGTTTCCACCATCAATGGACCACCGCTATCAGCCTAGAGGATATTTTTTTTTAAATATTTTAATTATTACGATTGTTCCAATGAACTGTTTGACTTGCATTGCTGAGCTGGATACTTTTCAGTGTTAGTAAGTGATATACTTACCCAACAAGCGTCAATGCCACCCTGTTCATGTCCGGCGCAAATTTGAGATTCCTGGATTTTAGTTTTTTTGCCTTGTGCCTTATACCATTCTCTGCATTTTTGGGTTTCGATAACTTGCACTTTTGCTTTCTGCAGAATTGTTGCTCGTCCACCTAATAGCCAATAGTAATGACATAGAGCAAATGAAAAACCAGGGTTTTATTTTAATTTCCTCTAATAAACTAGTTGAAACTTTAAATATCACTAACTTTTACCTTTTCCTCTTTCCTCACTAGTCCAGCCCCATCCAGCTACAGTAGCGAGAATGTTATGGAATCCTGAGTAAGATTTCTCTTCGTTTTCAGCTGGCAGACATGCTGGAGTAACGCTAAAAGTTTCAATTTAAAAGGGTCGTTATTTCCAATTCGAAAATACGTTGTATTAGATAATCGTTTGAATTATTCATTACATAAGAGATGTGCGTAATTTATTGCTTAGAAAGGGAATACCACTATTAAACAGTTTTTAATTTGCACTAAAACCACGTTAATTAATAATTTAATATGTAGATACTTTTTGCAGAACATTATTCATTTCCAATTAGCCCATGAACTAGATGGGAAGTGAATGTTGGAAGTGCAATATCTGACATATTTACTGCTTTTGTTTCAATATCATAATTTGTTGCAGATGTTTTATGCAGTTTACACAATTTTAGCAACATTACTTTATTTATTATTTTTTTAAGTTCATATTATTTTTCTGAGCTTTAGACTGAACATGAGTGCCTACCTTTCGGTCCATCTAATCGCCGTTTCCAGCTCCAAAATTGCTATATCGTTCTTTACTTTATTGCACAAATATCCAGGGTGCACGATGACAGATTTTAGTGTCGTTTCAAACTTTTCCGAATCGTCTTTATTTAAATCGTGTTGGGATATTGTAACTTTTATACTTCTGGCCTGCAGGTGATCATTACCACTTCCACTGCAATGAGTTATTTTGTAAGTATATGTTTGCACTTTTATAATATTTATTGAGTTTTTTACGATATTCTATAAGCGACAATTGAAAAATCGGTAATAGCAAATATTTCCCTTTTCTTATAGTTTACATGATATTCACATCTACGGGAAGTGGATTTTATATGCGGGCGCCGATCAAACAATGCTTGTTCAATTCCGATAATTAAAGTTCAAGTGTAATATCAATGTTATACCTGTGTGTATTGTCAATGAATATTTATGTGATATTTGCTTGCGAGGTTCAAGAGAGGTCTTACTTTATATTTTCAATTATTGGTAATAAAGTGTCTCCAAAATTGAAGAAGCATTTATGCGCTTCTGTTACTAAATGTTTGCTTCGTCTCACCCAAGGCTTTGCAAGTATTTCACAACTTATGCTGTTTAATATTGGTGTAGGTCAGTACCGGCTTCATATTTCGGTGTTATCAAGTAATTTTTAAAATATTCTGAATTAACACACTTAATGTATTGTAATTAGAACTTACGTGCATAAGCAATGAGCAGCTGTCATAACGTAGTTTTTACTAATTAGTGTTCCACCGCAAAAATGATTTCCTCTACGCGTAATGGAAACCAACCAGGGAAACTCGGATTTAGCAGCTTCTTGTCCTCCCACTATTTTAGCTTTTCGCTGGTTTGGTCGTTGTCCACAATTGATGTCTGCGACTTAGGATATAACATATTTAAATTGTTCGTTTTTATTTTAAATAATTGCAAAAGCATGTTTAATGATTAAACTTTTTGTTGCAGATTAATTCTCCGTTAGTCGTGCCTTATGGTAAATTTGAAACAAATATTTTCTTCCATACCGTTCATGTTTTTATATATCAGACTTATATTTTTAAGATAGTTATTAATGTCTTTTATCAACAATCAAGAAAATATCCTACGTTTGCAAAAATAACTAGGCTTCCAATATACAAAAATTATACATATAAAATACTTACAATTATTTAGAGCTTGGGCACTTGCTATTATGACATTTACTAAAACCATTAGGAACACTTGCATTTTTAATTTAATCTGATTGCAATCGACTAGAGAGTAAAAAAATCTTGTGATCCTACTCCTATATTAATCAAGTTTTCCAAATAGGCCTGTTTAGTCTTTCAGAAAACCTGCCAGGAGTACGAATGATAATCCGTTAAAAATTCACCAATATATACAATAAATTGCGTCTTCCGGTTTCGGATAGTAGGGACACCCTTCCATGATCGCAAATGCACCTCAAGGGTGAAATATTCAAATTCGTCGCTCATCAAACTGTATTTAAATTCTGTATTAATTCAATGTTACCACTGTACAAATTTCCCTGGTCAACCTTGCTTCTTTGCCAAGGTTTTCATTGTCGAAACCCGGAAAAAATGAGAAAGACATGCGGCGATTCCGCAAGGTTTTTTGAACTTTGACTTATCTCTTGTTCTGACCTATTGGACTTCATGAACTTCAATACTTAGTGGTCAAATGCTATGTAAAATACTTTTAACGCGCCCAGTGATTTTAGCGCTGTGAAATAAAATAATTGTTTGTATTAGCATTTTAATTTATAGGATTTAACAATATTTAGTATGAAGATAAACATACATACAAGTTTTATTGACTGGACATTTTAACATTTTATACAATGAGCACTCATTCTTTAATATTATTTTAACAATGTGAAAACCGCTATTCAGGACCAGTACCAATCAATTTTAAAATTAAAGTGTATAATAGTTTTGAGAACTGAACATGTAGGTGGGATTGTCGCCCAATAAGAGCAAAATTAAGCAAATCTTGATTTATAATTGAAAAAACAGTTGTATAAGTTTGAAAAAATTTTAATTTTAGAATTATTACTGGCCCTGATGACTTTTCCAAACCAGAAGGTCGTTTTAAAAACTTTCTCGATTTCGAAAAATAATTAATAAATTTATAATAGACACAGATTATGTTAGATTTTTGTTAATATTTACAATTGCGATAAATGTTTAAAAATTCAAAATTAATTACAAATTCCTAGCATTATATTCATTTTAGATTTTTCGTTTTGATACTTGGATCGACGCTGTATCTGTGGTTAACTTACAAGTTGATAAGCAACTTTTACTTGTTACTCACTGCGATTTTGATGAGATAAAAACGATGATCCAAATGTTTCAGTCTCGATTGGGACATATGTGGAAAACTACGGTAAAATGACAAGTGAAAGAGAAAAACAAAATGCCTTTCATTATTGCATTTTTATACACCTTTGTAATAATTATAATTTAGTTTAACACATCTTTCAAATATCTAAAACAAGTTTAATTTCAGGGCGACATATGAAAATACAATAGTTCTGTATCATAGTCTTTTTAAGTACATTTATATATGTACTTCTAAACTTAACTTTATCTACATTTTGTTCAAAATATTTTGTTTTTCTCAGTCATATGTATAAAAGCACTCTATGCCAGCGTACTGAATAAAACTGTCTATTTACAACATATTGGCAGATTTTTTTATAAAAATCTTAAAGGCACTTTTTACATTTTGTTAATAACAAAGAGTTTGGCAGAACTGGAAGGTTTATGTTTCATTTTTTTTACTTACAGGGTGTTTCGTTCCGATATTTGTACAATATACATTTGTCAAAATACTAATACCTAATAAAATTATTATTAAACAATTTGATTTAAAAATTAATGGTTGCTTATTCGTTTATTTTTTAAACTTAAACACAAGTTATATACAGGCGATCAAATTTAATTTTTGCAAAATGCAGAAACCGAAAAAGAAGCGTGTCGGAGTTGTTAGATGCGAGGGTCTAATCAACATTCTATTAATAAATCACACAATATTGGAGTTTAATTTATTATGTTATGATAATCAGAATGGTTTCCATTAAATGATTTGGAAATTTTTATTTCAAAATCGTATTCGATTTACGCGCAAATTTTATTATTACAGTTAGAATAACATTGTTCTGAACACACCCGTATTTCCACTAAGCTTTCGACCTTGCCTCTTATTGTGGATTTACTTAATTCGACCCGTATTTCCGTATAATTAGTCGATCTCTTATATATTGTGCGATCTCAAAAATAGTATTGATTTTTCTAATGGCTTTGCTGCTTTTTAATTATTTCCTTTCAGCTCAGTTTGCAAATACATGTTTTTTCGGAAAACGGAATACCAACTTGGGAACGAAACGCGACTCATTAAAATTATTACTAAATACTAATGAAAATTAATGTAATAAATTAATATATAAACCTTCAATTACGTATTTTAATGTCGAAACAATCCCGTAACTGTTTTCCATTTGTCACATTTCCAATCAAGAATTGATTCAGAAAATCTTATTGAGTTCGAAAAAATGATTTAATGTTTTTGAGACCGATTTGGAAAGAGCAAAAATATATAACACCCTGCCCTTTATGTATCTTGCTCTACCATATTGGTGGGCGGTCTTAGTTTCCAGTGATTTAACAATGAAAATAAAATATAATTTGGTACATAACAAATGGCTATTGAATGTTATATTTTTGGAATATCATAGAATTTTAAACCCGATTTCCATTTTCTTAATACCAAAATAAAACAGCACTTCTCTGGTACCTACACTAGAATACAAATAAAAAAATTATTTATGCCCCAATACGTACACATTTTTAAAACGCTTAAATAAAATGTATGTAAAAATCTTATCGACTCTGAGTGATTGTAATTGCGATTATACAATTAGGAAGATTTTTGAGACTTCAATTAATGACACGATTCTATACTACTTTAGCCGATATATTTTACCCTATTTGTCCGATTAACAGAAAAAAACTAACTAAAAATAAAATAAAACAGAGTAAATAAACTATAACATTTATTTGTACGTAAGAAATAAACTACTACATTTAATGCGGTAATATACAAATAAAATTAACAAAAGTAAGTACAGAAATGGCTTAAAAACGAAAAAGACGAATTAAACTTAAATATGTACAGTGAGAAGTACTCAAACTTAATGTCAAATAATTCATAAAAATTAAACGGAAAAATCTTTTTACAAAAGAATTTGAAATACTTTGGCTGTTCCATTGGACTAGTAAAAAATAATGTATCTTTTTATAAAAAAATCGACTTTTGAAATTACTATGTACACAACAAACTAAAAATATACAATAAAACACAAAATTTAAACAATACGTTAATTCAGTAAACAAAGGACGACGTTTTAATTAAATTGTTAAAAGATGTTATATTAATGTTTGCAAAAATAACACGTATTTTATTAAATTTATTAACTATCTAAGGATCACATAGATATTCTTTTATATCTTAACAACTGATTATCAGTTAGCAAGTAGTCAATATAAAAAATTGACGATTATTATTCGTTCCATAAAATGCATATTGGATGAGCTGATTAATTTTCTTTTAAACAAACACGAACTTTTCAGCTACAGATATCTACATATATGCCTGATTTAAAAACTAGCCGATGGGGGAGCCATTTGATCTCACAACTGTTATAACTTATTAGAAGAAAATTATTGCATAAATACATTATTACAATTATTTTTCTGGAATAGATGGACCGGCAAAGTACACCACTAGCGGCTAGTTTATTTAGATCAGGCTTTAGGGTGTTAAGACTTAATCGGACAAGGTTTTTCTGAACAAGACTTTTTTTAGTATCAATGCGGCAATTATAACTGATTTGATAATTTTTTATAATCGTGGTGTTTTGCACTGAGCAAATTTAATTTGAATTAAGTATGTGTGTATTAAGGGTTATTGAAAGTAAATGTATTTTTCAATTAAAAATGATAAGCAGTTGGGTAAATAAAAACATTGTTGCCAGAATCGCGCTCTATGACTTTTGCCGGATTAACAGGGACAATAACAATGTAAATGATGCAGATTTGAGTCGTTTGAGTATCCGATCGGTACTGTTACCTTATCGGTTTTACGTAAATATTCACGTTTGGCATTTGGTGCTCCAGTCTTCAGCTTCTTTATCGTAATCCCTTTTGATATACTGAATGCATTCCATCGCGGATGTAACATTCGTTTTGATTAAACGGTCGGTTCAAAAGGGACAAGTTGTGGAGGCGCGAAACTAATAACTAAGTATATAAATTAAGTCAGTACCAAATTGCTGAGTCAACCACACGTGGGCTTTTAATAATTGAGCTTAAAATAAATATCAAAGTCTATCAAGATTAACTCGCACTCTATAATCATCACATTAAAGTTATTATAGACACCCTTTCGAAGTTTCGTCATCTATCACACCACTGAATAATTTACAAAACGTACAAAATGTCGATACCCCCCTGGTCTCAGACAAGATGACCTTCCTGTTCGTTCACCCCACCGTAACCGTTACCGAAACTAGACAGCTCTCGTTTCTGAGCCAGCGATTGAGCTTGCAGAATCTGAGCGGTCTGGCTTGTGTTGTGTAGAACGTCCGGCGGTGGGACGTGGCGCTGATGACGCAGTAGCGACCCATTGGACGGCAAAGGGGGTGTGACTGGTGTCATGTGTTGTAGGTGGGGGTGTGCTGGAATTGGTGGGGGGTTCTGAAAGTCTAAAGGTGGTGGGTAGGACAGGTACCGATCAGCGACGTTATAGTAGCTGCCGTCAGCTGGTGGAGTGGGAGTTGGGGCGCTAACATACGATGACTTAGCTGAAAACGAAAATTTATAAATGAAATTCAAATGTGTTTGATTTAGTTACACTTTGTCTTTGGAAACAGTGATAACACTCCTTATAATCAATTTTAGTTGTACTCATTCAATAAATATCGCTTGCACTCACGTGTTAATTAATGCAGGTGGCAAATTTTAATAACCAGTTAATTATAATGAATACACTTTTCTTATTCCTTTTAGGTTCAATAGACAATTTCTATACAGGACAATTTTATGCCGTCTTTGCCTAGTATTTTTAAATCGGAATATTTTCTCACTTTCTCATGCGGAAGTAAAATATTGAATTACAGAATAATAGGTCTATCTGTTAGTTCATTATTGCCACTCTTGAACTAAGCATTATGCTAAGACGTATATTTCGCACTGGTTTCATACAGGGTGTCCCATAGGTAATAATGTCATAAATCCTGTAGGATTCCTGTAGTAAAAATAATACGATTTTGCACAATTTACGTTAGAAGAAAAGTGAACCGAAACAGAAATACAGAGAGCCAAAGTTATTTTCTTAACGGTCTTTTTCAAAACACTTCCAAACAACCAGGAGTTTTTTGCTGCAATTAGGCCTCGAGATGGTTTTCGAGATAGTTGCAATTAAAGCCGGTGCGAAATTTGTATTTAGCTTTTAAACAAAATTATTTACTTGATTATTTGAAAGACATGTAGGATGGAGCCCGATTAATTTCTTACTGCAAGTGAGGAATTACTTAAATGCAAATTTTCTGAATCATCAAACACCATCGCCTGCACGAAGTCCGGACTTTAATCCTCTAGATTTTTGCCTATGCAGATACCTGAAGGCTTTAGTCTATGAAGAAACGATATATAACATTTAAAATTGCAAGATTGTTTAATAAACATGTGATTAAATGTATCTCCAAAAACTCGTTAAAAAAGTTATTTGCAACTCATTTGAAAAAAAACATAACGTTGATGCCTTGTCCCTTTTTCTGTTCACTTTTCTTCGAAAATAAGTTTTGCCAAATCGTTTCATAACTGTTTCCTATAAAGATTGTCTACTCACAATCTCTTACAACAATTTTGTCATAAAAACGTTCTTAATAAAATACCTAACTTTTTAGCAAAAACATATTTTTCACCAGATATGTTTCTTTTATTGGTAATATTAAGTAGCACTGTAAAAAAAAGGAATTCACTGGAAACGAGAAGAAGAAGTTTTCGAAAATTGTTTTTATGAAAAAATTATGTATATTATGAAAAAATTGTCAGCTCAGCAACGTAACTCAAGAAGACTTCAAATCTTCCCTAACACACTACAGATCGAAAAATTATATTAAATCTTCTTAAATTTAATTTTAAAGTAAACATTTTACTCTAAAACGATATATTCTGTCGTATTCTAATTTCTTCTTTTGTAAGCAATATTCTTCAAAAATTGTCAATTTTGATTTCATTTCAGTGGATTCTCGAGGTAATTCTAGTCTTAAATGTTTTCTGCTACCCATAACAGTCGCTGTAGCATGTCGCAAAACAACTAATCGCTTTAAACTTGTTTCATAAAACGCATTTTCGGGGTCTTTTTTAAAGGGCGCGTAAAGGAACTCTGAATGTATGCATACCTCAATCTTGTAGATATTAAAACAATGAAAATATCATATGTTTAGTATCGACTTCTGATTGCCCAGAACTTTACTAAACTTAGCTTAGTCTCGATAAAAAGGGGTAATTGAAAATGCACTCCAAAAATACCTAGATAAGGGAACAAATATATTTATCAGTTATTTATTTAGTTTGAATACCTTGTAAGTGAAAAATCCATATTTCGGTTTAACTTCCTTGAGACATTGTGTTCAATGCGATATTAGTTTGTGCCACCGTTACTAAAACCTGCCCCGTTCTTAATAGCGCTTCCAATGTTATTTTCCAGCACTAATATGTGTTTTTTATACATACATATGTTTTTAATTTTATGGTAACAATGTGTTCCATTCATGCATTCATGCCATTCCAGTCAATCGTAGTTTTCTCGTCAGAATTCTATTTTTTTTACCTTTTAATACCTTTTTAAGTGTGAATATTATTCAAATCGGTGCTTTATTAAATTTGATTTTTAGATGCGAGGAACATTGCTTAAAATTGGTATCTCTGAAGGCAATGAACAAATGTACTTAATTTGTAAAACTACTGGCTGCTTTAACTAATTATTTCGAATAAACCATCTACTTTTCAACAACAACGCGCCTCCTTTAGTAGGTACTTTCAGTCTGTTGGAAATTTATGTATATTACAATCACTCCTAGTCAAAAATTAGTATTTTCAATCAATCACACTTGGTATTTTTTTGGTATCGCCTTCGGTAGTTTCTTTCGAAATCTATCACCCAGACACAAATGAAAAATATTGGTTAAATTTTTAAATCACATGCATGGATATCCGTTTATTAATATTATTAAGATCACACATTTTAAATATAATTTAACACTTTTTAAAAATTACCAAATTTTGATGATATTCAAGCATTTAATTAATGTTTTTTTAGCTAATTCCGGTAGAAGTTTTAAGGATCGTAAATTGTAAAATTGACAAAAAAATACTCGTAATGTTGATTTATTTAAATTTGACCAGACATCAGCTTGAAAATTTCTATTAAGTTTCCTTGGTGACTGAAATGTTAAAACAGTTTTTATAAACGTTGGGTCAACTTTGCAATTAATCTTGAGTTTTTGCCGCCTACCTGTCAAGCTATGCGTTTTTCTCAATTAGCAGAGCTCGACTGTCATTTGTATTAATTTAACTTTCGCGATTTATATGCAAATGGAGTTAAAAATGAAATGAAATTTAAGTTAACCAATGTGTAAAAGTATTATTATATTAGTAAGTTAAGCAAAAAACACACACCTGACATGCCCATACCAGGCCCATAGTGCCCCAAACTTTGGTCATCACGCGACCTCGGTCGGGTGTCATGCATGTGATGATGATGGTGATGAGGATGTGGTAAAGTGTGGGTTTTATGGGCCATATTCATATTGCCCATCTGCATTTCGTACACTGTGTACGCACCTGGCGGATAATCAACCGGCGGCGGTTGTTCGATGATGTATGAATTTGGAGCCTGTTTACTCCTTCCGTCATCCTGCAAACAGTTTTTCTTTCATGAAACGAGCACAATAATTTAAAATAATTAGCTAACTGACCACGTATTCATTGTTGCTGCCCTCGTTAGAATATGTTTCGCTTTTCTCGCTTACTGAGGACAATGTTTCCCCCGTCATTGTATCGTTGTAACTGCTGGGAGCGTACATTTCTATTGTGGCCGACTTTCCCGACTGGTTGCTCTGCTCTAAATGGGTAAAAACCGAATTTCGGTTAGTTATTTTTGAAAACTTGAAACTGAAAGTTTTAATTAAATACAACCAACTAAAGGGATTCAATAGAACTGATTCACTGCCTTAATGCCAACACTTTAGTAAAATACCCATTTCAACAAGAAAGCATTTAAAAATAAACACAGTATTATTTAATTTCGTCATCAATGTCAAGATCATTACCTAGTCAATGAAGTTTCCTAATATTTTTCTTTTTATTATGTTAATTTGTGGACGTCTATAGTTTTCCAACTAAATTATGTTAAACATCTTGCCAGTTTGCATAAGTGCAAAACGTAGGAATTTTGTTGACTTGTAATTGTCCTCAACGATTGGTAAATAATATGCTGGTTGTTGGCGTAAATTAAAAGTAAACTTAGACAAACCTCTAACTCGTTTGGCTCTTCGTTTTAACATGCATCCTGCTACCAACCCGATATTTATAACTAGCAAAACAACGCCTATAACGGACACACTGATAATCATAATTCTTGGCAGGTCTTCTTTTTCGACCATATCTTGTGGCAATACTCTTTCCACTTGCTCTCCTTCATACGCTATAAGTTAAAAAAGAAACAAAATTAATTACCTGATGGCCGTTTTTTAGCACGTTTATGCAGGCAACAGCCTATTAATAACACGTTCATTAGGATTAGTAGCACTCCTACGATCGCGCCTATGATGATCAGGAAACCTGGAAAGCTTTTCAGGTTCCTCTCATCTAAGCTTGGACTGGAATAGGAAGGAGGTATCTTGTCTGTTAGTAGCGGGGCAGCGTGAAATTAGATTCCAGATAGTTAGTGCTGAGTGAAATTAGGGCTAGTTAAGTTTGCTTACTTGAAGTTTTAGCGGATACTAAGTCGGGCAAGTACTTGCTGCTGCCCAGCTTATTGAAAGCCATCATAGAAAACACATATTCAGTGTCAATTTGAAGACTTCCAATTGTGAAGCTGGTTGCATTTGGCGGACTAACATCTTCATATTTGTAAACTTCGTCATTTATCTATGGGAAAATATAGGTTTTCATTCTCGTACATTCTCAATCACAAAAATTTACTTACTTTTCTAAATCTTATCCTATATGCGGGTTTATGTCCGCCATCGAATCCTGGAGTCCAAGCGAGGACTGCAGAGTCGTGAGTTACATTCACTACTATCAGCATGGTGGGAGGATCTGGAATGGAAGTCACTTCCAATCTGGGCGTGATCGTTGCGAAACCAAGTTCATTTTTTGCTATACATTCATAAGTCCCGTAATCGGCTGAAGTCACATGGGTGATTGAAAGAATGGATTCTGAGGTCAGTTGATCAATCTGCAGCAAATAATCGGTATTAAAATGAGTTTTCATGGACTTGGTGTTTTCTTAAAGAAAGCTACAGTTGGAATTTATATAGATGAAACATTACACTATTCGGAAAACGAGGAATAAATTAGATAAAAAATTCCTTGCGAATGCAATAAATTTTATATAGGAGAAACCTCAAGACCATTACACAAAATACTCAAAGAACACCAATC